>NC_060215.1:10465000-10765000 GCF_021130785.1 Homalodisca vitripennis | reverse complement strand
TCACATTGAAACATCAAACACACAACGCGAAAACAACACGTTTATTTGGCGGTACCACGTTTATATTAACAATACCAGTAGGGCTTAATCGACAACGGCTAAAGTACGTCATACATATTTTACTTTAACATCAGTAGGATTGATATTGTAAACGTGGACATTCGACAACTGCATTTAAGCGCCTCTAGCAGAACTACGGATAATATCTGGCAGTGTAAGAGCTACAAAGAGTTTTTAATTAAGTAACTCATTCTTAATATTTATTTTGACGCATTATAGTATACTTAAATATCGGCTATGTGGGTGATTGTGTGGTACCCAAAAGTGTTTTGTAGTGGAGTGTACCTGAATAGGTACTATTACCTGTTATTTGGAGTAATTCCTTGAATGGAATGGAACATTCTAAAGTTGTTACAGGACGATGGAAGGATGCAATTCGGCTTTGGGAAATGGTTTAATGAAACAGACCATATATCCAAGACCGGCACGAAAGTATACTCTTGGCAAGTTAGGTATGTGGTAATTGGTTTTAAGCGACTAGGTACGCCACACCAAATTTTGCGTAACGGCTTTCGTTGAAGCTGATTGGACAGTTATAACTCTTTTAATTCTTGAGATATCTGTGGGCAGATAGGCAGACTGCAGTCATACGGAAAATTGACGAAAAAAACCACGTTCATCCAAGAACCAAGCTAGAACACATTCTGGTCTTTCTAGAAATTAATTTCATGCAAAATGTAAAGTCTGCAGTTGAAATTAACTTGGGGGTACTACATGACACATTTACTTAGTTAGGTTTAACAGCAGCAGTATTTACGTAATTCGTGTTTCGTTGAGGGAACTACAACGCAAGTGTGCGGTGAAATCAAACCTTGTCTCTGACTTTAACATTGACATTACACTCTACAATTTTTGTAATTAAGTTAGGTTTAACAGCAGCAGTGTTTATGTAATTCGTGTTTCGTTGAGGGAACTACAACGCAAGAGTGCGCTGAAATCAAACCTTGTCTCTGACTTTAACATTGACATTACACTCTACAATTTTTGTAATTAAGTTAGGTTTAACAGCAGCAGTATTTACGTAATTCGTGTTTCGTTGAGGGAACTACAACGCAAGAGTGCGCTGAAATCAAACCTTGTCTCTGACTTTAACATTGACATTACACTCTACAATTTTTGTAATTAAGTTAGGTTTAACAGCAGCAGTATTTACGTAATTCGTGTTTCGTTGAGGGAACTACAACGCAAGAGTGCGCTGAAATCAAACCTTGTCTCTGACTTTAACATTGACATTACACTCTACAATTTTTGTAATTAAGTTAGGTTTAACAGCAGCAGTGTTTATGTAATTCGTGTTTCGTTGAGGGAACTACAACGCAAGAGTGCGCTGAAATCAAACCTTGTCTCTGACTTTAACATTGACATTACACTCTACAATTTTTGTAATTAAGTTAGGTTTAACAGCAGCAGTGTTTATGTAATTCGTGTTTCGTTGAGGGAACTACAACGCAAGAGTGCGCTGAAATCAAACCTTGTCTCTGACTTTAACATTGACATTACACTCTACAATTTTTGTAATTAAGTTAGGTTTAACAGCAGCAGTGTTTATGTAATTCGTGTTTCGTTGAGGGAACTACAACGCAAGAGTGCGCTGAAATCAAACCTTGTCTCTGACTTTAACATTGACATTACACTCTAAAATTTTTGTAATTAAGTTAGGTTTAACAGCAGCAGTGTTTATGTAATTCGTGTTTCGTTGAGGGAACTACAACGCAAGAGTGCGCTGAAATCAAACCTTGTCTCTGACTTTAACATTGACATTACACTCTACAATTTTTGATTTTTCTACGAATAAAAATGTCACAAGCTCCGATCTTATATGATTGTACTCAGTTTCTTTACAAATGTATTTACTCTGCTATTTTCATATTTCCATTATGGTTACTCATAGTTAGCAATGTAAAAGTATTCGCTAACGTTCAGCCGAACCCTTGGAAGTGACATACACCCCTTGGACCCTTGGACCCTTGGACTCCGTGTTCCTTATATTTAAATGAACCTTCATGTAAAATTTAAGTCTTGTCATTTCAATTTCGAGATATCATGCGGACAGACAGACAGAAATGCAAATTTTCCAGTCTGTCGAGTGTTTGGTTAAGCTATGCAAATTATTTAAAGCACTTCACAAACAATTTTGTCTTCTTTTTCATTGAACACCAACAGTAAGAAAGGAAATACCATACGATATTTGAGTTTTGCTGAAGTTCAAAATAGAGTTGATTTGAGCTTCTTGTGACAGGTCCGTTGATAGCATTATGTGAATATCCACAATTTTGTGTTATGTGATATGTGTTCATGTACTTTTGAAACAAGTAATTTGAAGTATTGGAAACATTTTAACAACACAATTAAATGTGTTTTGGAACTAAAACCAATTTTATTGTGAACTTCAGATAATTGTCTGACACAAGACTTACAGATACAAGTACAAGTATCAATACAAGTCATGAAAATGTTTCATTTGAAAGAACAAATAATAATTTTTAAGTTATTGGAAACTTAATCGAAATGGTAAACCGCCAAAATGAAAGCTTTATTGAAATTGTCGTCCTGTGATCTTTTGTAGCTTTTATAAAATATTTACTGGTGTGCTTTACAACACAACTAGGAGAAGATTGAATTTATTCAATACAGTAGTACATTCATGCCATTTTAATTCATGTTTTGGTCAATACATAGAAGACGTAGAAACCTAGGTAATCTTCATTGCATGGATCAGGGGGTGATGGCACGTTTCTGTCCTTCCGCTACCACTTCGTGGTACATACTCTCTACTCTAATTTTCTCCTTGCTATACTTTCCATATTTAACTGCGATATCCATATTTCACTATTTATAATGATTAAATTAAAAAATATTATATTTTTTATTTTAATTATTTGTTAACATTTGTTAAATTTCCTTATTAATTGGACCTAAAGGTTATAAGACCAATCATTACAGTCCTAGCTTGCTAATAGTATTCTATCAAGTCTGTATAGGATACATTCATTAGATTTTTGCTGACTTTACCCTGCCTTCATATTTATGAGGTGATCATGTACTGCTTGTCCAAGTGTGTCTTGGTTCGTGGCAGGGAATTTCACCAATATGAAACCAGAGGCAGGTACAACTTCAGAACACAGCAACAAAGACTGACGTTGTCTCAACACCTCCCGCAACAAGTTGGTGTCAGACTAATCAACAGGCTCCCTGAAAGTGTGAAAAATTCAAACAACACAAATCGATTTAAAACTCGTCTCAAGCGCTTCTGGTGTGTTAAGCGTTTTACTCCGTGGACAAATTCATGATGAGCCGCTGGGAAATTCAGAAATCAAGAAATAAACGCTGGATCTGATCTGATGTCGGAATGGATGTGTCTGTTTGAATGTATAAAATGTATGTCTGACTGATGTAAAGTTGACGATTGCGATACAATGTCAGAGATTATCATTATTATTAAATCCATTTTCCCAAACCGAAACCACCCCTCCACCGTCCTGGGCCAACTTTCGGACATTTAGAAGGTCCCATTTCATTCACGCAGTATTTACAAATATCGCAGATAATATTATCTATTCAAATACATTCTTACATCAAATGGACTGTGGTAAAAAACATACCTAGTACCAAACAATCACTCTAATAACCGACATACAACACTGGGCCAAAATAAATAATTAAGAATTAATAAAATAATTTAAAACTTTATGAAACTATTACACTGTGAGATATTAAGGTTTGTTTTGCCAGAGGTACGTAAATGCTGTTACCACTTACCTCGGGAATGTTTGGAATTCCGTTTTAACAAGGGTCGCTTTTGACCCCTCTTGCATTTACGAAATACATGTAAAGCCGCGGGTAACATTCCGTGTGATGTGTCAAACAAGATTGTACAAATTTTGGTTCAAGAAATCATGATGAGAAATTTTCTTCACGGCAGACTTGATATGTGTATTGCTATGTAACACGATATGTGTATTGCTATGTAACATGATATGTGTATTGCTATGTAACATGATATGTGTATTGATATGTAACATGATATGTGTATTGATATGTAACATGATATGTGTATTGCTATGTAACATGATATGTGTATTGATATGTCTTCTTCTATCAGTGTAATAAACCGGACAACGGCCGTACCTACTGGATTTCAGTTAGACGGTTTCATCAGTCTCAGGCATCAAAGGAATGTCTCTGTTTGTTTTAACTTTGTGTTCGTGTCTTCACCCATAATTAAACCACAGTTCACAACACCTGAACTCAGCTTTGCAGCTCGTAAACTTAAATTATCCAACTTAAAATATGAAAGGGCAACTTTTTCCTCGTGTCGTCTCAGTGTGCATTTACGTCTCCTTCATTATTTTATACACAATTTCGTGAAATGCAATTAAAGTCGGAGACGTAACAGAATACTGTGTTATTAACGTGAATACAATAGAAGCGGTGGCAGTTGTACGAGCAGAGTATTTTTGGCTAAATGTGTACTAACAGCAAATGTGCACACTTGCGAGTATACGGTACTAGATCAATAACTACTACTGCTGTAATGTAACACAACACAGTTAGTGTTCACACGTTTGTGTATTACTACGAGTAAATCGCTATATCACATATAGAGAAAAGGCGCATAAAAAGTAAGTTCATGGGGAAAAATTACATGTGTACGAAAACAAGTCAATTAAAAATATAAATATTTTAAATTTGGTGTGCAGCAACAATTATTTATTTATTTTATTCCCAAATGGTATACGATTTTACAATGCGAGAATAAAAGAAAGTAAAAAACCTTACAAGGTAGGTAAAAACCTACCACTAGTTTTAAAGTTCATGCAGTTTTCAAATTAACAGTGTTAATGTCTTACAAACTAGAAAACAAAAACACCATAATTTATCCAAAATATGTAAAGGAGAAACGTAGCTATAATATGTATATGTGTAATATACAGGCCCAAAAAGGTTAAAACGAGCAAAAAATCTCATGTAAGTATCATAGTTTTAAGCAGAATTTAGGGAAAAAAACAATAGTAACACTAAATTAAATTCTGAAAAATACGGTAATAACTTTGTAGAATAGACTATGTAGAGCATTAACAATAACATACTTTGAAGTAGAAACCGCAGTGTGTGAAATTGATATCACTATTCGCTTCTATATCACACCAAGATCGACTTCACGGCAACCACCCTGAAGGTAGGAAGCTTCATGTTAAAAAGGTCTACATCCGGATATACATCGCAGCCGATATCTGCATCCTAGGCATTACGCTGTTTGTCTGAAGAGTGTATGCAACTGCAGCCTTACGAAATGCTCCAGAAACCTAATTGTTGAAGGCACTCTTAAGTTGACCCTTTCGAGCAGTTGAGGGTAGTCGATGAGAGCATTTAAAAGCTTGTATAGGAACATGGCATCCTAGATCTTCTTCTACCTTCAAGTGACACCAAGCCCGTGTCCGATGCTATTTCTTCGACCGGCACATCTCTGTAATGAAGGCCGTGCCTCACTCCCACAATTCTCACAAACTTGTCTTGAATTTGTTGAAGACCTCTGATGTGGCCAACTTGAAAGGGCGACCACACAACCGTCGAAAACTCTTGCCTAACGAGGGAGCAGTATATGAACTTAGAACTCGGAGGTTGGTTATGCCTTTTGTAGATCTGCTCACAAAACCCAGAAGGTGAGCTCACGATTAGCACGGTTCAAAATAGAGTTGATTTGAGCTTCTTGTGACAGGTCCGTTGATAGCATTATGTGAATATCCACAATTTTGTGTTATAGACTTTAAATTTTCGAACACTACTTACGTAGTGAAATATCGTTGAAAACATTCTCAATTTATCCGAATCAGTTTTTTTATTCGCCTATGAAAAGAACGTAGCCCTAAAAGGACCTTTGCGCCTGCTCCGAAGTGAGAGGATAATCAAATGGGTATAAGGAAGAGAGAGTAGGGCCGCCTCTGTCGAGATTCCGTGAGGATGGATGGCTGACGTTATGTATCAGTTATGTCATTATGGAAGGAGAGGTAAGCTCCGTTACAGCATCTTCCAATCAGCTGTCAGAGGACAGTACTCCTTCACACTTAGACTAGCTACAACCTTTGACACTAAGGAAACTCCACCCACTCCAACAGTCATCCTCTGCAGTAGACTAGACATATCGATCAATCCTTTTATCCTAATGTCTCAATATATTTTCGGATAGTGTTGTTCCGCTACTGGACATCCCTGTGGTCGCCTAAGTGTAAGTCTCGCCTCCATGTTTACTGTTCTCAGTGTAGGTTCAATTCGAATGTATAAACCAGCCAGTTAACACTCCTGGTGGGTCCAAATCAAATTTAGTTAATGTAAATATAAACAATTAATTAACATCTTTAGAATACAATAAACGATGTAATCGCTGACAAACAATAAATTATATATAACAGTGTAATATATTGAAAATACCTATGATATTAGTATATGTCGACTAAGGTTGGAGAAGTGGTTCGGAATCCTCCGTAAGTCGGCTTATAAGGATGCTTAGACTTTAGGATTATTGGAATTGATCATCTGATACACCTAATTTCGGTTAGCCAGTCACTTTCGTGTCTGAGTTTGTGATCAGGGTGTACTAATATTGGTCTACCTCACCAACATGCATGGCATTGAACTTTTTTAATGTGTTTAGGTAGTTTTTAGTGATAAAAAGGTAACATATGGGATTGTAAATCGGATTTCAGCAACTTACCGATACTACCACACTACCAAGATCGGAATAACCACGGAATTGCGGAAGGAATTACCTAATTTCAATGATCACTGAACTAAAAGTTTACACTTTATAGAACATACTATAGAAGATCTCGAATAGTAATTAGTCCAAATATTTTTCATCTATTCAACTCTTATTTTTCTGAGTATGTAGATGTCTTCTGGGTTGATAACTGACAATACTGATGCAATTAATAAGCTCAGTGTTAACAGTCATCTTTCATTTTGTACTACTTGAGTGTGTCAATATTTGGTTATCCATAACTTTCATATTATTAAGTCAAGAAATCGATCAATATCGCGATGACATGGAAAGGTATTTAACTTTGGAGTCGTCATTAGTGATTCCATGTGCCGTGTCACAAACGTATTCGTAGTGTGAATTTATATAATTATATAAATGGGTAGAAAACATTCTGTCCGGTTTTCTAGAGGGTGATGGTGTCTATTGAACGAGAAAGTAATGTTGATCAATAATTCCAATTAAAATAAGATCATGAGTGATCAGTATACAATCTATAGTATTGTAACACTTAAATTATAAATTATATAACGCATATATTACCGAACCACCTTGCGATGGAGATATCTTGAAGTTATGATTTTGCTGGTCAGAAAATGGAAATGCAGTCATCGTACGTGTAATAATTTAGACTATTTTTGACAATTTAATAAATAAAACAATTAAAGCAGTTGAGTAGCAAGCGCCTTGCCTTTGTTTTATTGTGTGTTTTTTCAAAGTATGCATAAGATATTTAAAACTTGTATTTTCTTATTTTTCTCAGTAAGACAAATGTTCCAAAAAACTGTACCTCTTTATCTTAAACTGTTTTTTAGGTACGACTGATAAACAATGGACCAATGCACTAAGCGAGATAGGATATAGTAAAAGGATCATTTTCTATTATTTCAAACAAGTTTGTTTGTTAACTGAAATATTTTGTCCACATTTTCCAAACGTAATTGGATAACATTAATAAACAACAGAAGCTGTTTGCAGGTTGGTCCATTGGCTGGAACCGGCCAGCAGCCACGCTAGAAGCAAAAATAGTAAATGTAGGCTAATTGGTCATAAGATGCAGTGAGAGGCGGGTCGCAGATGTCGGGTGACAGTGCCGTCCCAGTCATCGTGTGAGGTGATGAAATGTTATCGTGATGTTTTGGCAGCTCCGGCTGTGGTTTGGTCCATCGGTTCTTAAATAAACCTCTCAGTGATATTGCCTACCATTCCCACCGATGTCTTTGACTGACGAGGCACTGTCACTGGGCCAGAGCAGTAGTCATGGAACTCGGGAGCTTGTTGAAGACAGTTAAATAACACTCGTGCAGCTCATAACGTTTCGTCATAGGGGTTAGAATCTAAATAGATTCATTTTGATTGAGAAGTAGTTCAGCCTCTAAATGTTGCGAGAAGAGGAGCAAAGCGGTTTGATAACGATAACAAATAATGTCAGACATGGCTTATTCCAAGTAGTCCAGATTCGATATATTGCGAAAAGAGGAGCAAAGCGGTTTGATAACGATAACTAATAATGTCAGGCATGGCTTATTCCAAGTAGTCAATATTCTATATATTGCGAGGAGAGGAGCAAAGCGGTTTGATAACGATAACAAATAATGTCATGCATGGCTTATTCCAAGTAGTCCAGATTCTATATATTGCGAGGAGAGGAGCAAAGTGGTTTGATAACGATAACAAATAATGTCAGGCATGGCTTATTCAAAGTAGTCCAGATTCTATATATAGCGAAAAGAGGACAAACCCGGTTTGATAACGATAACAAGTAATGTCAGGCATGGCTTATTCCAAGTAGTCCAGATTCTGTATATTGCGAGAAGAGGAGCGAAGTGGTTTGATAACGAAAACAAATAATGTCAGGCTTGGCTTATTCCAAGTAGTCCAGATTCTATATATTGCGAGGAGAGGAGCAAAGTAGTTTGATAACGATAACAAATAATGTCAGACATGGCTTATTCCAAGTAGTCCAGATTCTATATATAGTGAAGAGAGGACCAACCCGGTTTGATAACGATAACAAATAATGTCATGCATGGCTTATTCCAAGTAGTCCAGATTCTATATATAGCGAAGAGAGGACCAACCCGGTTTGATAACGATAACAAATAATGTCATGCATGGCTTATTCCAAGTAGTCCAGATTCTGTATATTGCGAGGAGAGGAGCGAAGTGGTTTGATAACGAAAACAAATAATGTCAGGCTTGGCTTATTCCAAGTAGTCCAGATTCTATATATTGCGAGGAGAGGAGCAAAATGGTTTGATAACGATAACAAATAATGTCAAACATGGCTTATTCCAAGTAGTCCAGATTCTATATATTGCGAGGAGAGGAGCGAAGTGGTTTGATAACGAAAACAAATAATGTCAGGCTTGGCTTATTCCAAGTAGTCAGATTCTATATATTGCGAGGAGAGGAGCAAAGTGGTTAGATAACGATAACAAATAATGTCAGGCATGGCTTATTCCAAGTAGTCCAGATTCTATATATTGCGAGGAGAGGACCAACCCGGTTTGATAACGATAACAAATAATGTCAGGCATGGCTTATTCCAAGTAGTCCAGATTCTATATATATATAGCGAAGAGAGGACCAACCCGGTTTGATAACGATAACAAATAATGTCAGGCATGGCTTATTCCAAGTAGTCCAGATTCTGTATATTGCGAGGAGAGGAGCAAAGTGGTTTGATAACGATAACAATTAATGTCAGACATGGCTTATTCCAAGTAGTCCAGATTCTGTATATTGCGAGGAGAGGAGCAAAGTGGTTTGATAACGATAACAAATAATGTCAGACATGGCTTATTCCAAGTAGTCCAGATTCTATATATAGCGAAGAGAGGACCAACCCGGTTTGATAACGATAACAAATAATGTCGAGCACGGCTTATTCCAAGTAGTCCAGATTCTATATATTGCGAGAAGAGGAGCAAAGCGGTTTTATAACGATAACAAATAATGTCAGACATGGCTTATTCCAAGTAGTCCAGATTCTATATTTAGCGAAGAGAGGACCAACCCGGTTTGATAACGATAACAAATAATGTCAGGCATGGCTTATTCCAAGTAGTCCAGATTCTATATATATATAGCGAAGAGAGGACCAACCCGGTTTGATAACGATAGCAAATAATGTCAGGCATGGCTTATTCCAATTCGTCCATATTCTATATATAGCGAAGAGAGGACCAATCCGGTTTGATAACGATAACAAATAATGTCAGGCATGGCTTATTCCAAGTAGTCCAGATTCTATATTTAGCGAAGAGAGGACCAACCCGGTTTGATAACGATAACAAATAATGTCAGGCATGGCTTATTCCAAGTAGTCCAGATTCTGTATATTGCGAGGAGAGGAGCAAAGTGGTTTGATAACGATAACAATTAATGTCAGACATGGCTTATTCCAAGTAGTCCAGATTCTGTATATTGCGAGGAGAGGAGCAAAGTGGTTTGATAACGATAACAAATAATGTCAGACATGGCTTATTCCAAGTAGTCCAGATTCTATATATAGCGAAGAGAGGACCAACCCGGTTTGATAACGATAACAAATAATGTCAGGCATGGCTTATTCCAAGTAGTCCAGATTCTATATTTAGCGAAGAGAGGACCAACCCGGTTTGATAACGATAACAAATAATGTCAGGCATGGCTTATTCCAAGTAGTCCAGATTCTGTATATTGCGAGGAGAGGAGCAAAGTGGTTTGATAACGATAACAAATAATGTCAGACATGGCTTATTCCATGTAGTCCAGATTCTATATATAGCGAAGAGAGGACCAACCCGGTTTGATAACGATAACAAATAATGTCGAGCACGGCTTATTCCAAGTAGTCCAGATTCTATATATTGCGAGAAGAGGAGCAAAGCGGTTTTATAACGATAACAAATAATGTCAGACATGGCTTATTCCAAGTAGTCCAGATTCTATATTTAGCGAAGAGAGGACCAACCCGGTTTGATAACGATAACAAATAATGTCAGGCATGGCTTATTCCAAGTAGTCCAGATTCTATATATAGCGAAGAGAGGACCAACCCGGTTTGATAACGATAGCAAATAATGTAATGCATGGCTTATTCCAAGTAGTCCAGATTCTATATATTGCGAGGAGAGGTGCAAATAAGGCATTATTTTGTTTTCTAATATTTCAATATATTTTGAATGAATAGAAGGATTAAGTGTTCTTTACTCCCTGAAGCCCCATGAATGGTAATTTTGCTTACTCAAACAGACCCTGTGTAGGTTGACGGTTATAGGTGTCAGTAGTCTTCAACAGGTTAACAAGTATAGGGTACAAATAAAGTCCGTGTAGTAATATGGCTTATGCTGACAATATGCCAGCAGTTCTAACCCATACTAGATGAGGAAGAGCGCATCACAACATATTATGCAATCTTACTGTTTAACAGGTAGAGGGTAGAACTAATTCTCAGGAGTAATATGGGTTGTGGGGATAGGAGACGGGTCTAGCCAAACCGTGAGTGGCTTAAGCTCAACCAATCAGTGATCAATATGGTCAATCGGCGATCAAGTGGTTTCTGTGTCACAGGCTGGAGAGATGGGATTTGATAAACAGTTACTCAGGAGTAATATGGGTTGTGGGGATAGGAGACGGGTGGAGCCAAACCGTGAGTGGCTTAAGCTCAACCAATCAGTGATCAATATGGTCAATCGGCGATCAAGTGGTTTCTGTGTCACAGGCTGGAGAGATGGGATTTGATAAACAGTTACTCAGAAGATTGGTGATAAAGTTTACGAAATCGCCACAGATACACAGTTTAATAAATTCTTTAAAAAATTACTAATTAAAATAAGAAAGCAGATATTTATGCGCTTGTATCTTCTTAGTTCCAGGAAAGTACAAACTTTGCCCTGGTCCCTTAGGATTTTTACAGGAAAAATAATACGCTCTGTGGAAAATGCAGTAAAGGATTTACACTGGTGGAAGCACAACATACCGAGTAGGTTGCCCCTACGTGCTGAGAGAATCGAAGCAACCCGAGTCGAATTTATTAAAAGAGTAAATAAAGCCCTGGGTGTTTTAAAAGAAAGCAATTCTAGGTTAAAAGCAGATATATTATAGCAAATATGCTATAACAATCAGTTAACCAGATCTAACAGAGAGTATGAAGGCACAATAAAGAGAAATTGGATAGTGGCCCAATAGCATCACTGTTGAATTGGTTACCTAATATCCATAAAAAAGGATTTTAGACCCATTATTTGTAGATTTGAATTTTTATCTAATCTGATATTGTATATTTTGCTTTATTTCCATGTAAACCTTGGATAGTTTTATTGTGTCAATAAATGTAATATAAAGAAAATAGGTTTAAAACACACCAGGATACGAAAATATCTGTTTTATCAAATATGCATTAATATTTTAACAAAAGGTTAATACAAAAATGTATCTAAGGGTAATAAGAGAAACGTTTTATATTTTAGAAGAAAATAACTTTAACAAAAAAACATTAGATTATTAAAAAGCTGGGAGCCTGTAACGATCGCTGACGGTTAAAATTCAACCAATTATGATACAGCTTAGTCCTCTTCCCAAGTAGATGTGCATTATTGGCTTCGCTAGTGGTGGTTTAATGTCTGTAGAAGGTGGTTCTTCTCATCCAGCCCGATATATCTCAAGATTTTAATTGTGCTCCCAACGTATTGATGCGGTGTGAACAAAACACAGATTCATAAATTACAGTTATGGCACTGCATACATAATTTTACGAATGACGACTTCCGTTAATAATCTGTTGTTGATGGCCTGCAACACCATAAAACGAGATGGTCTTCTGTCTTATACTGACTAAATGAACTCAGAATGATGGGATAATATCATTTCAAGAGTGATTTAATCCTTGTAGTTAAAATTTCAGAGTTTGGGTAACCAATGAAGTTTACATATAAAATTTGAGTTTTCATTTGTGCACAACTCAGTAAATCCACATTATCTGAGTCAGTTTACGACATACGAGTACATCCCACTACGCTAGCAATATGAGAATTATTTGATGAAAATAGAATTGAAGTATTCTATTCTGGTTTGAGTTCTTTGATTTGTTTAATTTTGTAAACTACAACCGTGGGGATATTGTTTCGTGGAACGTTTTCACCCAGGTGGTCCGGTAAATGGTTTTGGCACTAATTCACATCGTTGTGTCCGTCATTGTTCTTTGGTTTTTGAAGTCCGTTCATTATTTTGGTTCTTTCTGCTGTGATTAATGGTTAAAGGCTTGTTTGAGGATCTTATAAAAAAAGTGGATTGTTTTAAAGGAAAAACTTATTAGTGTAATAAGGGCCTTGATATATGATAAAACCCTAGCTATCCCTAGTCCAAACTGAAATCCGACGCCTGAGAACTTTACGTTGGAACAAAATCTGCCTCATGAGGTTGGTTAGGATTAACTGTTGGTTTAACGACTATGGAGCAATGTAAGTTCTCAATATCCTGTATTGAAATTTAATTTTTTCTCTTTGGTCAGGAAGCTGGGGATACCTCTCATTGCGCTTAGTTCTATAAAGACCGTCGCGTTGCTTCCGGAATGGCAGGGTATGCAGGATGGGTGAGAGTAAAAGTTTAGGCCACATTCTGCGAAATCGCATATCACATCCATCCTAAAATGAAGTATGTCTTTAGTTATAGAGGTGAAGTTAGGATTTAAAATTCTTCTCTTCCACTTGGCCTTTACCTATAATGAAGAGGACTGTCTCTTAGTCATACCACCTTAAAAATCCAAGGCTAGATTTTTCTAGCTTAAAAATACCTTTTAATAATGAATCCCTACCCAGTCCAACAATCATACTCCATATTAAACTGGACTTGTCAATTAACCCTTTACCTCAATATCTCAACACGTGTGTAATAGGATTGCACAAACGGGTCGATTTATACACATGTGCAAACTCCATTAGAGTTTATACCGGTTCAGTGGCTAATATATCAATGCAAACCTCAGCCGAGTGTAAAACATCGTATACACGTCATTCATAAAGTTTGCAACAGAGCTATTTATTCAGGGCTCTGCACACAAGAGAGGCTTATGTAGCGAGTATAAAATTGGTGGCCAGGTCGAGTACTAGCGCGGTGTGGCTCGGGACGGCACGACAAGGTAAGCGCGGCAAGGGCGGTTGTGGTAGTCTCGGTGTCTGTGGGTGGGATGAGGCGGTAGAGTTACTCGCCGGAAAACGAGCTGACCAGTGTATAAATAGCGCTAGGATTGCTATGGAACCCCAACTGTCCTCTGCAAGCATTCCGACTTGCCCACGATTTACGTATTTTCTATCCTTCCTTCCCATTCCCATAAACTGTGTAGAGCAGTGTATAAATAGCGCTAGGATTGCTATGGAACCCCAACTGTCCTCTGCAAGCATTCCGACTTGCCCACGATTTACGTATTTTCTATCCTTCCTTCCCATTCCCATAAACTGTGTAGAGCAGTGTATAAATAGCGCTAGGATTGCTATGGAACCCCAACTGTCCTCTGCAAGCATTCCGACTTGCCCACGATTTACGTATTTTCTATCCTTCCTTCCCATTCCCATAAACTGTGTAGAGCAGTGTATAAATAGCGCTAGGATTGCTATGGAACCCCAACTGTCCTCTGCAAGCATTCCGACTTGCCCACGATTTACGTATTTTCTATCCTTCCTTCCCATTCCCATAAACTGTGTAGAGCAGTGTAATGTTAACAACGTGGCGTGATTCCTTACACTCGTGTTTTACTTGTAACATACGTCTCACTCTGTATTTAATTCTCACTGATATTTATGTAATTAAATCGAGACTATTTTTGTGTGGAATATGTTCTAGTCAAAATCTTCTTACATATTTGAGTACGGTTGAACAATAATTGTTATTGGGACGAGTGTTCTTAACGCTAAGTTTTTCCAACTTTTAAAAAGCGTTTTTCTTCCACAACAAATATTTTTTAATAGAATATTAGACAAAGTACAGGTTGAGACTAAAATCTATACTGAATCATTACCACGTGGTTTATATTGAAATAAATTATGAGATAAACCCCCTTCCGCCTAAAAACTTATGTGTCGTAACTTACACTTATCAAACCAACCCTGTTTACTAAATTACACAGATCGTAACATATAAACCACTCAACTTTGGAACTACGTCTTCCAACTAAGTATCAGTGACACACTGATCGTAACATATAAACCACTCAACTTTGGAACTACATCTTCCACCTGAGTATCAGTGACACACTGATCGTAACATATAAACCACTCAACTTTGGAACTACATCTTCCAACTGAGTATCAGTGACACACTGATCGTAACATATAAACCACTCAACTTTGGAACTACATCTTCCAACTGAGTATCAGTGACACACTGATCGTAACATATAAACCACTCAACTTTGGAACTACATCTTCCAACTGAGTATCAGTGACACACTGATCGTAACATATAAACCACTCAACTTTGGAACTACATCTTCCACCTGAGTATCAGTGACACACTGATCGTAACATATAAACCACTCAACTTTGGAACTACATCTTCCACCTGAGTATCAGTGACACACTGATCGTAACATATAAACCACTCAACTTTGGAACTACATCTTCCAACTGAGTATCAGTGACACACTGATCGTAACATATAAACCACTCAACTTTGGAACTACATCTTCCACCTGAGTATCAGTGACACACTGATCGTAACATATAAACCACTCAACTTTGGAACTACATCTTCCAACTGAGTATCAGTGACAAACTGATCGTAACATATAAACCACTCAACTTTGGAACTACATCTTCCAACTGAGTATCAGTGACACACTGATCGTAACATATAAACCACTCAACTTTGGAACTACATCTTCCACCTGAGTATCAGTGACACACTGATCGTAACATATAAACCACTCAACTTTGGAACTACATCTTCCAACTGAGTATCAGTGACACACTGATCGTAACATATAAACCACTCAACTTTGGAACTACATCTTCCAACTGAGTATCAGTGACACACTAATCGTAACATATAAACCACTCAACTTTGGAACTACATCTTCCACCTGAGTATCAGTGACACACTGATCGTAACATATAAACCACTCAACTTTGGAACTACATCTTCCACCTGAATATCCGTGACACAGATTGGAACAGACCAATTAAACACCATGGATACAAACGACATTCATAAATATCCTATATCTTAATCTACTGCAATACGTTTATATGATCCAGGTAACATATATGTAAATCTATCTCACATAGTGTATCTTAATAGAGCTATATTCACTAATAAAACCATCCCACGTCACGTAACTAGACAATGTGTACTGCAATATACTGAATGATATAATATTGTATTGTGTGGTGCTGTAATGCCTCCAGTGCCAAGTCCAGTAGTACGAGTATCATGCCGCTATGTCGCCACAACAGCCCATTACAGACCTTGTTGATAGTATAGGGTTTAGTACTGTAGACTAGTACTGCTCCTATTCGAAACGGCATTCCGTTTAATGCTGAAATAAATTATAATAATTGAAATATTCCTGTGTCTAAAATATTGAGTCATTGAATGGCATGCTATTGCATTTAAATAAATAAAACTCCTTTTATTTTATGCCTTTAAATACGCATTCGTACTTAAATTTTTACAATTCTTTTTCAAATCACCTCTTTTCAAATTACAACACAACAACAATGAAGTAACGTACATCTACATTGGTCTTGGTTTTAATAACTCTTTCAGTTTCCTTTTAAAATTATCACATAAATAATATTTTAATCTGCAATGGAAGGTTATTATATAGCTTAGGGCCAAAGTATGATGTATAAGTAAGGGCTTATCGTAATAATTATACTTTTGCTTTGATAACTATATTTTTTTTACTGAAGGCTCGGTGAACTGATTTGTTGGGACATGAACGAGGGACGAGAAATACTTAACTACTATAAATATGTTTACTGAGAAAATACTTACTTTTTGACACTTTTCCTACCTGCCTTACTAATGAAGAGATTAACATCGTACTGGACGCCTTCAGGTTCATACTTCTGAATATACGAGTAAATAGTCATATTAAACATTCGGAAGGATTTCTAACTGTGTCACCGAGATGAAATATTATATATAAGGCTATACATTATGGCAAAGCATGTCTTGATACTACTTCGGGCAAAACTAGAGGAATATCAAGTTTTCACACTAATAATCTCTTATATTTTGCGCCTGTGCACTGGTGGGCGGATTGCAATTGGGCAATATTATAACTTACTTGTCATGTACAGAAGTCCATCTGATGGTTACAATAACCTTAGTGTCAGTAATACTTACATTTGTATTGGTGACATTAATATTGATTTACCAGTTTAGAGTGATGTTTCCTTAAAGATTAATGTTTGGATATATTGTACGGTTTAGGATTCTACCTCTTCATCTAGATTGGACTGGATGGCTGCTGGACTGACAGACATCTTCTGTAGCCTATATGTCTCTGATGCCGAAACGATGCAAAGAGCTCGTTTTAAACTTCTCGTTGCCGATTTTATTTTTAGATCTCTTCAAAGAGAAGTAGCTCCAGATTCCAGGAGTCAAGTCTGTGACAGTGTTAAGAACAAATAATAAAGTTAGAAACGACTTCAATGTTTATTTGTCGCAAGTTGGTAAGGCAATTACTGCTGTACCGTTAGTTAGTTCCATTTTATATAATGCAACATTTCACAACCTAGTTAGCCAGTACAACTTAATATTATTTTTATCCAATGTTCATGGCACGCGTATGAATGTTTTATTGTAACCCTTCGTACCAGCCCAACTACGTGACCGATTTCACCTCGCGCGCTATGTCCGTAAGTAAAATTTATATTTTCGTATTATTAAATTAGCCCTTTGATGCCAAACGCCCGGGTTGTGAGTCTACATATTGTGAAGGGAAGTAAAATCTTAAGTTTTATAAAGTAAAATATCGTAGGCATAATTCCATAGAACATTGGATATTTTAGGCCCACCTATCAGATATACATTTTTAGTTCTTGTACTCTAATTGGCAGCAACGTGGCAAGGCATACATTTAATTTACCAACTAAAAGTGGTGCTTGTAAGTTTCATTAATTAAATTGAACTTATAAGAAAACTTTGAAATTCGAGTATTTATTACTACGACCTCAGAAGTCACCACCCCCATGTGTTATCGTCATTCGGTACACATGAATGATTGCGCGAATCTGCTATTGATGGGCCTACTCTGGCATCAACTGGGTGAAACTGAGTGAAAACGCCACAATGCCTGCCATTAAAATAGAATATTTGTCTAAAGATGAGTTAGTATTTGAACTGATATCTAGAGCTGTTAAATTAAATAGTGACAGTACAGTAAATGAACTTAGAAATTCCTTAAGACAGTGTTTGAGAAACAATATTTTACCTACTGCAAGTAGCCTATTAAAAATAGATCGCAATCAGGAAGTACAACTTCTCAGTGAAAAAGTGATTTTATTAGAACATGGGTGCAGTGAATTGAACAGTGATAGTTCACCTTTAGAATTCACCAAATTTCAAGAAAAATGTTAAACATTTAATAAACCGTTTATTTTTAGACAACCAGCTAGAACTAACTACTGTACATAGTGAAACTTTATCAGCTTTAAAGTATAGACTATTAAATGTTGAACAACAGTTAGCTAAAAACTTGCTACCTAAAGTGAACCTAGAACAGCTTAAAGTGTTAAAGCCAATTTAAATGAATCATTAGAACAAGATGAGGCTATGAAACAGGCAGTTAAAGAACAAATAGGCCCTAATTCTGTACAACCACCAACAATATCGCAGCCTACTGCCAGTACCCCCACTTTGTTTTTAATGCCTATTTTTAATGCAAACAGTAATACAGGATTTGTTTGACCAAGGAATAATTGAACCCAGTACTTCAGCCTACGCCAGTCCAGCCTTTTTAACAAAAAAGGACAGACATGTAGCCAATTACACAGAATTAAATAAAAAGTTACAGAAAATTGATTTTCCCATTGGTGATTTAAATAACTATTATCATCATCTTAGTGGAGCTAAATATTTTTCAGTAATAGATTTAAGAAAAAGTTTTTTACAATGTCCATTATCACCTGATAGTCAAGATCTTACCTCATTTAGTACTATATTTAGTAAATATAAATTTAAACGAGTCCCCTTTGGTTTACATGTTGGTAGTGCTGTATTGCCCGCCTATCTGGACAAAGTCCTAGACTATATAAAATTTAAATATGTGATAAATTTTTGTGATGATATCTTAGTGTACAGTAAAGACCTTAATTCGCATTTAGTACATGTCAGAGAAATTGTAAATAGACTAAGCAAACATGGCTTAACGGCAAACCTAGAGAAAGCAAAGTTTTGTTTTGAGGAAATCTTCTTTTTGGGGAATTTATTAAACAATAATACAGTTACTATAGATCCCGAGCGAACAAGGAGTATAAGAGAATGTATGCCACCTAAGAACGCCAAACAAGTTTCACAGTTTTTAGGTATGACCAATTTCTTTTCTAAATTTATTAAAAATTATGCCGAATTATGTAATCCTTTAAATAGTTTAAGAAGGAAAAACGCTAAATTTATTTGGACAAGTGAATGTCAAGATTCATTTTTAAAGTTAAAAGAAGCTATAATGAATCCTCCTGTACTCCAGTTAGCCGATTTTTCAAAACAATTCTTAATAATGACAGATGCTAGTGGAATAGCCGCAGGTGGTTGTTTATTACAGGAAAACGACCAAAATGAATTAATGCCGATAGCCTATTACTCTAGGAAGTTGCTGATGCCGAATTAAAATATGCTATTTATGAAAAAGAAGCTTTGAGTGCACTAATTTGCATAGAAAAATGGCATGAGTTTTTAGAAGTTAAAACCTTTAAATTAATTACAGATAACCAAGCTTTATCCTATGTCCTCAATCACAAAAGAAAGGTAGGAAGACTTGCCCGGTGGATCAAGAGGATTTTGAATTTACCATTTGAAGTGGAATTTTAAAGTTCTACCGATAATGCGCTAGCAGACGCCCTGTCGCTCATGTTTGAAAGCGAGTCGACGGGAACAGCTGATCCGAGCCTCAGTGACCACCTGAACGTTCCAGACCGAAGTAAAAATAGCTTATCGATTTCCTTCTGCCATTCAGACTCCTCCCGAGGACAAAAATGTAAACAAACACCCAACGTAAAGCCTAAAATACAGATTAATAATGAGTGTAATAACAAGGATAATTTGTGGTAATAAATGATTTGCCATTAGCATTTAAGGACTTAGAGAAATATCAACTTCAAGATAAAGAAACTCAGCAAGTCATTCAATCTGTAAAAAGTAATAGTAATAATTTATGTTATTTTATACAAAATCAATTTACTTATGTACAAAAGGAATGTAAAAAGTAAGAGTAAGATATTTTTGCCTGTACAGTTAATTTACTTAGTATATGAATTCTTTCACAGTTCTTTAATAGGAGGTCATTTAGGCGTTGCTAGAACGCAAAGAAAAATTAACCAGTATTTTTATAGACCTGATTTAAACGAAATTATAAAGGCAAAAGTAAAAGAATGTAATGTTTGTAAAATGAGCAAAGTATGCCAAAGAAAATATGAAGGCGAATTAGTGTCAGTACCATTTAAGAACAATATGGATTGTTTTTTCATAGATCTTTTGGGTCCCTTAGTGAGAACTAGAAACAGTAATGTATATTTACTTGTAGTTGTAGATGCCGCTAGTAAATTTCTATGGATCATCCCTTTTAGGGAATGTAAGCGTACTGAAATATGTAATAAATTAGACCGCATTATTTTTAACAACTTTTCTGTACCTAAAATAATAGTGTCAGACAATGCCGCATATTTTACATCACTGTATCTTAAGAAGTTCTTATTTAAGAATTGTATTGAACACCGTAGACTAGCGCCTTACAGGGCAAATGGAAATC
The DNA here is from genome assembly GCF_021130785.1 of Homalodisca vitripennis. Classification (NCBI taxonomy): domain Eukaryota; kingdom Metazoa; phylum Arthropoda; class Insecta; order Hemiptera; family Cicadellidae; genus Homalodisca; species Homalodisca vitripennis. Next base: position 10,744,229 of record NC_060215.1, on the reverse strand, counting down.
AATCAGAAAGGTATATTAGAAATATATCAACATTATTACGTAGTTTCTATCACAACTGTCATAGTAATTGGGATAATGAACTAGGCTATATACAATTAAGTTTAAACACCGCTCACAATGAAAGGACAGGTTTTGCTGCCTTTGATTTAATGTTTAATTATTCCTGTAATAATGCTTTATCTAATTGATGGAAGCTAAATGATCTAACTGGTGAAAATTTGTCCAAGGAAGCTATTGTAAACAATTTAAAGAGAGCTGTTGTGAATATAAAAAGAAGCAAGCACATAATAGTAATAGACAAAAATACTCCGAGCAAAATGTAAAACATCCCTTTAAGTTGCATTCCTTAGTATGGATAAGAACCCACTATCTAAGCAATAAAGTTGAAAAGTTTTGTGCAAAATTAGCACCAAAATATGTAGGAATATATAGAATTTTATATTTTTAAGCCCCGTAACTTGTATCGTACAACATACTGAAAATGTTTTGAATGTAAAAAAGGTTCATATTGTGGATTTAAAGTTAAATTAAGACATGTTCTGTATGGAAAAACGTTGTAGCATCCCTAGCTTAATAAACCACTTGCTGCCAAATTTAAAAGATTAAATAAAATCCAGGAAGTTAATTGTTTGGTGAATTCTAAACGAATGTTTGAAATGAAATAAAATAAAGAAAAAGAATTTGTAAATAGACTTTGTATAAAGAAATGAGACAGAGTTAATCCTGCCTGTTTGTAATAAAGGAATCAAACATGAAAAATGTTGTATGTATGTCGAAATACTGAAGTTTTGAATTTTGTATATATTTGAAGTGTTATAATTCATGTAGATGTAAGATGTATATGATATTGTCTGTAAATATATTAAGAGTAATGTAATATTAATAAGAAATGTGAGACTTAGCTTCTCGTGAGGGGACGTTTCATTCCATTCGTATTCGATCAATATTGGTAACTTGTCCGCAAGTCTCAGGGTATTTAACGACAAAACACTATACACAAAACACTGGTATGAATGCAAAAAAAAGAATGAAAGCGGCCCCTATCCAACAAAACACTAAACTACACCTATTCACTATTTAATCGCCTTAAATGCCCTTATTCTCGCAACGACCCGCAAATTCTAAAACGCTGCAACGTGCACTCTAAGGAAATAGTTTGCCTAAAGCTACTATCTATTTTTGGTCCCCAAGCGATCAGATAATGAAATCAGATGCCGGTAGAACTGCATTGGTATGCGATCTAGCGGTTTTCATATGAAACTCTTGAAACCCCGCGCTATCGTATTTTTATGGTAGAAAATTTGAATTTGTGTAATAAATAAAAGGTTGAATTAAGTTTGTTATTTAGAATATGTTTAAAGTAAAGTAACTAGGTTGTGAAATCAAAGCAGGAGGGATATCTGTACCGTTAAATAGTTCCGTTTTATATAATGCAACCTTTCACAACCTAGTTAGCCAGTACAACTTAACATTATTTTTTATCCAATGTTCCGGAACTAAATTATCGACGGACTACCTAATTGGCACGCGTATGAATATTTTATTGTAACCCTTCGTACCAGCCCAACTACGTGACCGATTTCACCTCGCGCGCTATGTCCGTAAGTAAAATTTATATTTTCGTATTATTAAATTAGCCCTTTGATGCCAAACATATAAAAATGAATGTAACGTAATGTAAAGTTGTAAGTAGTAAAGTAACTTACCCATGAAGGTCTTTTATTTGCTTTATTGAAATGGATACAAGTTGTGGCGTCGTCCTTCTGATGAGCACGTTGTCGTGATAAGTTTTTTGTCTCATTAAATGGCTAATACCGTCCCGAAATTGTTTTAGGCGAGCTCACGTATTATTTGAGTAGATGGCTACCACTTTCATAACTTCTACTCCTCTTCTAGTAATTACCGACTAGAAATAACCCTTCTTAGACTACAGCTTCAATGTCTCGTGCCAAGACGCCGACGCCTGGGTTGTGAGTCTACATATTGCGAAGGGAAGTAAAATCTTAAAGTTTTATAAAGTAAAATATCGTAGGCATAATCCCATAGAACATTGGATATTTTAGGCCCACCTATCAGATATACATTTTTAGTATTTGTACTCAAATTGGCAGCAACGTGGCAAGGCATACATTTAATTTACCAACTAAAAGTGGTGCTTGTAAGTTTCATTAATTAAATGGAACTTATAAGTAAACTTTGAAATTCGAGTATTTATTACTACGACCTCAGAAGTCACCACCCCCATCTGTTATCGTCATTTGGTACACATAAATGATGCCGAAACGATGCAAAGAGCTCGTTTAAACTTCTCGTTGCCGATTTTATTTTTAGATCTCTTCAAAGAGAAGTAGCTCCAGATTCCAGGAGTCAAGTCTGTGACAGTGTTAAGAACAAATAATAAAGTTAGAAACGACTTCAATGTTTATTTGTCACAAGTTGGTAAGGCAATTACTGCCTGTTTGTCGACTGGTAGTATTGTCACTTCTTAGTGTGGTGTTTGTCAGTCAGGAGGGTGTGTGCGGGTGTGTACGGGAGCGCGGTGGCTCACCATCTTGGATTTATCCGGAACTAATTGTATCCTGAAAATAATATTAAAATATGTCGTAACTACATTTTATTTTCGAAAGTCAAGCTTTGATAACTATCGACCTATATATTTATCACTTGTCGTATACAGTACTTGAGAAAACTGTTCAAATGCAACTTCACTCGTGACTTGAAAATGAAAAAAATATACATAAGAAGTAATTAAGTTTTAGAACCCACATGAAAATGTTTTCTACTTAGCTTATGTACAGTCTGTGCTACAGTATGGAATTATAGCTTGGGAAGGTGCATTACATACTGTTGGAGACAGGTCCGGAAACGCAACTGATATACTCGTACACTGTATTGTACCTCAGTGGTGCACGCAAAATCGTGTGTTACAAATGTATGTATTAATTATAAAATTATGTAAATGTATAGTAAAAACATCGGACTCGAGAACAATGATCGATCATTCTGCTAGAGCTAGATAATGATAAAGAGACAAAGGCAAAGATGAAGAGGATATATCACCTGAAACTGAAGTACATAGGGAATGAAGCAAAAATGATTTCGGAAATGCGGCTTTACAAATAAATGTCTCTCGTAAAACATGAGCAATAGCTCAAACACTGTTGTGTTAAAACACTGTTGTGTAGCATTTGAGACTCTGAGACCGACAATTCCTTAAAAATTTGTTCCTCAAAGTTAATGCCACTGACGATAATAAAAATAAGCCAGCTGACTGTAACGTTAAATATCCGTTACCATAATAAATTCAACCACGTACTGTAAACAATGAACTTTAAGAAACATATACATGATTAAAAATTAAACTGGAACCTCCAGGAACATATTTTTCAACAATTGATATTCTCCTTATTTGAAATTACTGTTAAATCGTTACAAGGAATGTTCCTGCTCATTAGAAGACTGAAGTACACCTACAATATGAATTTCTTTCTGTCACGGTGTTGAACAACACGACTGAGTTTATTTTCGACAGTTACGAGGCTGGTAATACTGTGCAAGCGCCTTTCTGGACACAAAGGAACCGTGACCACAAAATAGTTCAGTTCTGGAACACCTTAACATGTTCAAAGAAAAAAACTCAGAAAGTATTTTGTGAGTGTGAAATAATAGTGGGGGAGGGGGCTATTGCGAGGGGCCACCAGATTTTTGGCATTTTTAACCTCAGATCTTTTAATCCATTTTAACATGCATTACTTTGCTATTGACGAAAAGTAAATGTCTGCTCCGTTGATTTCATGAACCCATGATTGCCATAGAGCTCCCACATATTGTGTCGTAAACCCAATTCGGTAATAGTTTCTTTAATGCGACTAGAATTTGTCAGCATCTGAAAAACAATGAGAATCGCTAATAGTGCTTATATTAATTTCTTTCAAAAATACAATACAATATTGTATACGAGGGGATTGGATCAATAATCAAGAAGATTTATTTGTCATTAAATAAAATAGGTTTACAATATACATAGTTATAACTAAAATTTATTTATACATTTTAAATCTAAATGAATTATATCAAAAGTCATTAATATATTCATGTATGTAAAAAGCTCTTTGCTTAAGCGAGTTATACATATTTATGTTAAATTTCCTCAATGTTAAAAGGGGACCGGATAGTCCTATGCTGCGCATGTTAAATTTGCATATTTGGTGCACACTTTTCTCAGAAAGTACTAAAGCTACATACATGAGATTTATACCACATGTTATATGCATATTGAACTAGACTTTAAAGCAGGGATTTATCTTTTTCATTTTTATTTTTTAAGTTATGATTTTTTCGAAAGTGCCTTTTTGTGATGTTTTTTTCAAAGACAAAAATTATAACTTGAAAAATAAAAATGAAAAAAATAAATCCCTGCTTTAAAGTGTAGTTCAATATGCATATAACATGCGGTAACAATTATCTATGTAGCTGTAGTACTTTCTGAGAAAAGTGTGCACCAAGTTTCAAAAATGGTGTTTTCGAGAATCGCAAATCAAAGTAGGCCTACTTTTAAAAACACATGTAATCGTACATTTATTGATTTAAAACAGACCAGCTCCATAACTTGGGTCATCTGGGTCTTCTTCTTTGTCTTCCAGCTTTCTTTTACTCGATCTTTTCTTCTGTCTTGCTTGTTTACTAATTTCAGATGCTGCTCGAAGCGAATCAAATAGCCTACACTTATCGACTAGTTTCATTGTTGCTACTGTATTTTCCCCCATACTGATTCCACAGTTTGCAAGCACTTGACACTTGGTTATCTGTCCAGAGTTGAAGGTAGCAACAGCATCATAAACCCCAAAGTGAAGAGTTTTCAAATCCCACAAACCCGGTTTTAGGGAGTCTTGACCAAATGACGTGGTTGACGCTTTCATTAGGATTTTGAGTATGCCCATGAAGGCACCTTTCCAGTAGTGTAGGATCTGATAAGCTCTTGAAAACGGGCTTTATAAACTCCATAATAGGCTTAGGGATACTGGATCTATGAGTGTAATGTTCTCCAGTTGCAATGGACTTATTATATTTACACCAACTATCCGTGCCTGCCGGACATAACCCGTGATTAGGATCTTCATCTGTGAATACCTTATGATAATACAGTGCTCAAATAGATTGCTTCATATCCTGCACACTAAGGCTGTTTTTCCTGATTGCTTGCCCATAGTACGTCTGCAACTGGTCTATGACAGTAGAAGATAAACGGTTTCTACCTCCTAAGCCTTTGCCGTCAGAGACCTTTACGGATTTGTTTTCAGCTTTCAGTCTTCGTAACCGCGTGCCCATGCGTTTCTGGATATGGCCTATGCTTCTAATTTTTTAATTTTACAGACAGGACCATAGGGACACATTTCCTCAACAGCTCCAAATCCCTTTGAATCACCGTCACCAAGGTACCGTGCGCATATTATATGATCCCACGGATCTACTAAATATTTGTCTTGCCCCTTCAACCTCCATGCCTCCACTTGCTCCCTTGTAATTGGCTATAAATGTTAGTTCATGTGCCCCAGACAGCTTATTTGGGCATATACAATGCTTAGAAAATATAGCTAGGTCAATAACAAGGCCAGAATCAAAACTAGTAGCGGTGATAACACCATTTAGGGACGTATAGCCCCTTTTTTGCCATGTTCCATCGATGGCTACAGGGATGTCACGTAGGTCGACTGCTTGTTCAACAGCTTCTTTCATACCTTTGAAGCATACATCTTCAGCACTGCTTCCTAATATTTCTACATATGCCATAAGCTTAGTAGGAGGGGCAGGTAAATTTAAAATACCGCACAAGGTTTTTGCTGCTGAAGTGCCTTTTACCTATGGATCGCAACCCATAAACCATTCTTGTATTTATTTCATATTGGTTTGTTTTAGGTAAATCTATTTTACCTGATGACATAAAGGAGTGAGATTTCATGCAGTCCATACAATATAGTTCTAATTGACTTGCAAGTCCTACGTTCTGGGTTTCTCAGTACATAGTTTGTCGAGTCACATGAAGAACATTTTAAAAAGTTACATAAAGCACTTGACAACAAACCTAAATCTATAATAATATTTACATTCTCTTCTTTATTGTATACCTCATATTTGTCATCCAAATTCCCTAGTTTCTTTTTAGAAGCACTTTCCAACTCTGATAGTACAGTCCTATTACTTACAGGTATAGGCCTAGGCCTAGAAATGTTGTTCCCTGAGGGTGATTCATTTTCCTTTCTAAACAAAGGTTTACATACATTCCTTCGCTTCTTGAATACCCTAACTTTTTCTGGGCCTCCTTGGCATTGTATAATCACAATAAAAGCACAATAAAACACTTCACTATTGTACAAGTTTCATTTAGCCGTCAAGAATGAAAGTAAAAATATGAAACCATAACAACAACAAATAATAACACAAGAATAATGTCAGCTGAACTGTTTACTTACAGCTGACATCCAATTGCTCAGAATATACAGGTTAGCCAACCTGACAAAGTATAATGTCCCACATGTCTGAAGCACATACTATAACTAAACCTTCTGCTGTGTTTTGAATTGACGCAAACACATAACTGAATTTACGTGTATGGATAGACTAAACATTTTTTTTTACTTTCTAGTAGCCAAATAATTATGTGTTATATATCAAAATGTGCGTAAAGAACCAATCTACAAGAAAAAAATATAAACAGAAAATTGATAAATTTTTTTATTTCACCTACCCGGTCCCCTTAACTATTTTCAAGACTGATAACTTACTGAGCAACAAAAGGTGATATTTATTGCTTTCATAATACTTATCCAGTCTAATGTAAGGTTTGCTTGGATTTCCTTTTTGTCTTCTTCTATTATAATTTTGCATTTAGCATTGATCATGGCAAGAATGAAGATCTTTCATTATAAATATAATATTAAGATTAATATAAATACATGACATAGTTAGTATGTTAAATTGAGGGAAAACTTGTCTATATGAGCCAATCGGTGGTTTATCCGGTAGTTGGAAGTGCCTTTTTCTGCCACAGAACTGTTTTTTCTGATGCCGAGTTTCTCCATAAGCATATTCCATAGATGAAATGAGTATGAAACATCCGAAGAATTAGAACTATATTAGAACTCCTCAACTTACACATGTTGTTAGTTTTCTCAGGAGAAAGATTGCTCTTGGTAATTTTTTACACGTGTTGTTTACATAATTTGTTTGAAGTTTGTTTTTGATGATAGAAGAATTGTGAAGGAAACAGTATTTGCCACAATGATTTTTTGTATCACTGAACGATGGCAGATGTCCGGAAAAATCGTTGCTTAAATGTACATCCAGCAGAGTTTGTTATATAAATAGATATCAATAAGCTTAACTGGATTAAAACTATCATCACCTAGCACGATATCTCGGAGAGAATATTACATGTTCAGTTTTACCCTCATTCAACACTAATGTATTTGCCGAGTACCAGGTTTTAGCTTGCTAACTATTGAGAACTATTGATTTGAGCCATAACATTAGAGATATCCACACCGAAGTCGACTAAAGCAGTGTCATTAACATATAATATAGAAAACGAAGACATGTTAAAATTAATTCATTAGCAAATGCAAAGAACAAGCATTATAGATACAATACATTATTATTTATAATTGAAAAAATATTGGTTTCATAATTTTATTTTTTCGATTATCGTTAAAATTATGGTGAAACCTGATATGAACACATTTCTTGATTGTAACCAAAGAATTCTGTTGTTCAGGGAAAATAGCACCAGCCCAGCCCGAACGCAGCTATTCCAAGAAATTACAATTCTCTAGGTTATTTATCGTGTGAGTACTATCAGTGATTTGTGCTGTGGTGTGGTGTGAGGGTGGCGCCACACGCGCTCTGCCGCAGGAAACGAGCCCTTTGGGGGGTGGGCGAAGGGTATCATCCCCTTGTAGCCCTATCTGCATTCCCATTTATTTCAGTATCGGTCCACCGGTTACAGTTAAGAGATGCACGCAAAATATGTTCACTTTAGTATAAATCATAAAATACACACCTTGTGTTGCTGAGACGCTCTACGTTATTTATTTGAGTTATAACTGAAATGGCAAGACAGATTGATATTTTGATGTTAATAAAACTGTATAATTTTACAAATATAACACTTCAGTCAAAGAAACTATTAATCTATAATTCTATAAAATGCTAAAGACCAGTTGTAAGTAGATCTACCATAATCAACTCGTACTTTTCTCAACACATATATAATTTTATTCGAAATATCAATTTCTCACTATGGATTTTTCAACGTTTATTCGAATGACGGGCGCAAATTCACTTTTGTCTGCTTTGACGTATGTGGTGTTAAACTCCATCTTCTTGTAAAAGCGGTCTGATTATTAATTAAAGCTACTTATATCAATATTTTAAATTGATCAAAATTTCCTAAAATTGTTGACAGTCCAGTTTATTTTTGCTGTTGCATATGTTTATTTTAGTATATTGTGGTATTTTGCTTGAAATCTGGCCCGGTTCTCTGTGTCGCCGTCTCTAGCTGTTTACAACACATATTCTTCAAAAATTGCATTGAGAAAACAAGAATATTGAAACTGGGATTTCTGCGTGTAGTATCTTTTATTCAGTACATATATTTCCTTTCTACACGTTATACAAGCTATGTTTATACTGAAAATAAAGTGCATTATGATATTTGAATGTCTGGTGTTGCAGATTAATCGATAAACTTCTGGTGAAGTGTCCGCCGGGTGTGGATTGCGGTCAGACCGTGCAGCGGGGAGATCTAGAGGACCACTTGAAGTTCAGGTCAGTACCTCAACGTTTGTTAATTGAATAGAATGGTCGGTGGCAGTCTGAGGTGTGGATTGCGGTCAGGCCGTGCAGCGGGGATATCTAGAGGACCACTTGAAGTTCAGGTCAGTACCTCAACGTTTGTTAATTGAATATAATGGTCGGTGGCAGTCTGAGGTGTGGATTGCGGTCAGACCGTGCAGTGGGGATATCTAGAGGACCACTTGAAGTTCAGGTCAGTACCTCAACTTGTGTTGAAGAATAGAATGGCCGGTGGCAGTCTGAGGTGTGGATTGCGGTCAGACCGTGCAGTGGGGATATCTAGAGGACCACTTGAAGTTCAGGTCAGTACCTCAACTTGTGTTGAAGAATAGAATGGCCGGTGGCAGTCTGAGGTGTGGATTGCGGTCAGACCGTGCAGTGGGGATATCTAGAGGACCACTTGAAGTTCAGGTCAGTACCTCAACTTGTGTTGAAGAATAGAATGGCCGGTAGTATAACTATAGCTATCAATAATGACCTTTTATTGTGTAATAGCTAGAATTGTATTTTTCCTTATTGCTGTAAATAACGAAGTTTAAAATGACCTTCTTGAAAATAGCTTTGTTTTAAATAGGTTAAAATGTAAAACCTCAATCAAAACTGGATATTTTCAAAATAAGATATCTTTAATATTCTGTACTGCTTGGTTTCTTGTAAACCTTTCCCTGATATGATGAAAAATAAAATATGTGCTTCAAAAAGTATATACTTAGGTATAGTATTGATGTCTTACGTTTTTTGTTAATGGTTTGAAATTATAACTCTGATCACATACTTACTGACTTGTTTTTGGCTGTAGTGGTCATTATTCTCTGAGTATTCAATGTTTATACTCATTTATAAACATATTTGTTTAAACACGATGCTTGACTCTCCACTTGATAATAATGTCATTCGTTTTTATTATATTTGGAACTACTCACACGACGGTGTATAACCATTTTAAATAGTGTCAGTTTAGAAACATTAGTAGTTGTACCTTGTAGAGAAGTAAGTTAACATTGAAATTAGCAAGAAATAAAACATTTAGTTAGTTTGTATCCAAAATTAAAAGGAAATATAGTGTGTTCAATAAGAAGTTTTAAGATTGTCCGCCTATATATTGTCCCCATTTAAACTTGACTGTATATTTTGATATACGATGGTGTCACAGTTAAGATGGAATGTCAGAAACTCGTCATAATTCGCGGTGGCTGGAGTTGCAGGCAATCTCGCTCTGCAATCAGCTTTCAATTTTACTGCAGTGTAGAATCGACCACATGCGTCTGACACTCCGGTAATGTGATTTACTTTTATTCCTGAAGCAAATCCATTTATCTAGTGTTGCCATTTGGGCTGCAGGACCAAAAGAAAGCTTCTTGTGTGGGGATCTTTGTCTGGTGATGATCTTCTCTCAATAAAGAAACTAGGATCAATAGAAGGCACTTGGTGTGTTCCACCGTTATCTGGAGCAAGATACCGATGTACCAAGGCTGTGTTGTGTATGTCTTCGATTGCCTTCGAGTTCCTGGAGCTCACGATAGTAGTTTCGAAAGTAGCAGCTGTTTCATCTCTATACGCTGAGGTGGACTTTCCTGATTTTGAATTTTACTTTGATAATTTATTGGTTGGTGATCAGTATTCCGTGGGACGATCTCCGGAGGGTATACGCCAATGGGGTACGCCCAGACCAATTGAGGACGTTTATTTAAAAACCCATACCCTTCAACAAACTATGCTCATCAGATGATAAAGTAAGGAAGTTCTTTGTGTGAGAAACGTTTGCTTACGTGAGCGTATATAACATTGTTGCTTTTGGGTATTGTGTTTGTGTTATGTTACGGCATAGTTATAATGTTCATTTTTAAACTTGTTGGAATAGTTTTGGTAACTCTCAACTTAAACACTTCGTTTTTTTCTCGGAAGTATTGCAATATTATTTGTTAATTACAATGAATTATTATAAGAATAATAGGATTTCGTCAGTTTGCCATCATTATGTGCTACAAAAATAGACCACTACGTTTCGTGGTTTGTAATCTACCCTCTTCATTAGGTGCCAAAATCCGTAATATAAAAGGTTTACATATATGAAATACTTAAAACTAAAATTGTTTGTCGACGAACCTTTTAGTCTGAAACAGTAGTTGACTTGCAAAAAAGTAATATATAAACTAAAAAGTCTAAAAACCAATTCCGGATACTGTTATCGTTGGTGTAAAAGTTGAAGAAAAGATGGAAAGAGTATTGTTACTAATTTTAAAATAATGGCAGGATTTTTGGGCACCAGGCCAAATGGTCAATGGAATCATTACAATTCTTTACACATAAAAGAATGTTGGCGCGTTGTTTTCACTCCCCCGGAGATAGGTGAAGGCTGTGGTCGAGGTCCAAAAATTAGCAAATACCAGATCAGTAAGAACTATTTTATTATGATATGCCCAGGTTCCATAACATGCTTACTAATAACGGAATGCAATCAATACAGGGTGTTAAAAATGTCCCACACAAGCTTGATAATTCCCGAACGAATACAAGTGAAGCAATAAACCATGATTCATCATTCCTAACTATAAATCTTTTTTTGAAGTAACCACTTTTTTGTTATGTCAGGGGGTGGTCCGCAAAGAGTCAGAAAGAAAAATGTAAACATAGGTCGATTAGTAAATCAAATTAGAGGTATTTATTAGTAGAGTACAATTCCGAAAATCCGACATCAATAGGTTCATTCTTAAAAAAGTTATTCTCGTTTAAAGTTTGAAACATTTACAGTGTAGGTCCTGTTCTAGATGGTTTAATATTCTTGTCTTGGCTCAAGTTGTGAAAGTTAAACTAAGTAAATTAATACTGCACTTAAAAATAGTTGAGAATAATGAATAAATCTAATAAAGTTTTTAAGGTACTTAGTGACTCTTTACATCCAATGGAGGAAGGGTCTACAAGGAGTTCAGAATAAATTTAAGGTAGATATAGCTTAAGATACATAATTTTAAAGTGTGATGCAAGCTATATAAAGTCTAAGGCCCAACCTAAAAATAAGAACTTTTTATTATAATGACTGACACCAGGGTTTTTCTGTCATCATCTCTGCTAAACAACTCCTTTATCGTGACAAATGTAGCAAATTGTATAGCTCCAGATAATGAAATAAAATATAGGGATTATTAACGCCAAATAACTTTATTATGCCAATTATGCAAACTAATAATCAATCTTTGGCTACAATCTAATTGTGTAAAAGCTAGTTGTGAAAGAAAACAAGCATCTCGTACATAGACATACTTTCAACAATGCCAAGGAAACAAATTTCAAAATCTGGTATATATTCAACGCATAAATTTAACAATAACAGGCTCAGATAATAATTTTCATGTTGGAGTGCAGAGAAAAATCTTTCAAATTTTAAGTCCATCAGTAACAGGTTCTCGCTTTAACCATGTTAACAAATGTAAGAGTTGCGGAAACAAAACTTACAATACAATCCCTACGCAACAACTCCGCAACAAAATGAAACTTAATTTTGCTACCGTAATTTATTAAAAATATTTTTATCTGTAATAAATCAATAATATAAGTGCCAGTAGATGTTACGTATTTTTTAATTTCGTCATAGAACAGAATATTGGGATAAATAAACGAAGAGACCAATAAACGAAATACTTCTCCTGGTAAATATTGTCCTGTAGTTAAGATATTCATTATGATACAAAATAACAACTACATTTTCATATAAATATACATAACAATAAACACTTCAAATACAGGGTAAATAACAAAACTAGTTTACAATTGATAAACAAACAAAGAAATGCGTGATAAGTTAGGATACGGTTTGGATCATGCCATGGATAACAAACTGTTGAGTGATAAGTAAGGTTGCGGTTTGGATCATACCCTGGATAACAGAATGTTGAGTGATAAGTATGGTTGCGGTTTGGATCATACCCTAGATAACAGACTGTTGCGTGATAAGTGAGGTTACGGTTTGGATCATGCCATGGACAACAGACTGTTGAGTGATAAGTAAGGTTACGGTTTGGATCATGCCATGGATAACAAACTGTTGAGTAATAAGTAAGGTTGCGGTTTGGATCATACCCTGGATAACAGAATGTTGAGTGATAAGTATGGTTGCAGTTTGGATCATACCCTAGATAACAGACTGTTGCGTGACAAGTGAGGTTACGGTTTGGATCATGCCATGGACAACAGACTGTTGAGTGATAAGTAAGGTTACGGTTTGGATCATACCCTGGATAACAGAATGCTGAGTGATAAGTATGGTTGGGTGATTTTTGAGGCTGTGGTTTAAATCATACCCTGAATAACAGACTGCTATTATGATTATGATGCTAGTTACTACCACCCTCCTACTCATTTATTGAGTTTTCAAGTACAAGTGACATGGTAATATCACAAGGCGTGTAGGCTTTAATCAGAACTATGAATATGAAAAGAAAGAATACTATAAAAAATAGCAAATATCACACCTTCCTAAACTGTAGAGGTTGTCAACAGGGAACGAAAGTGAGAATGGAACAAATAGTAGATTGTTATTTTAGTGTAATTCACTAGTTTGGATTTTTCGTGCGTGTAAATTAAAATGACCACAGATTTAGTAAGAAACTGGTGACATAAAATTAGTTTTTCTTTATTCCACTACCGAACTATTAGGTGACTATGCTTCGTGTGGGTTATCGTTAATTACAAACTCAATAAGTTTTGTGTAATGTGTGTCTCAATCCGATATTTCCTAAAAAAAAATCTCTTCTCAATATTATAAAGTACAACGTGCAATATAAAGGTGTTGCGCTTATTTCCCCTTCACACATATTCTTTACTATTTTGTTTAAGACACTTGCTATAAGAACTTTAAACCTGCCTCTGGACGGAAGAGCTAAATCAGGATATACATAACACAGCCCTTTTTTAGCTCTTTTTCATTACTTTAAGTTTTATATTTTTCAAACTGTACATATTGTGTATTATAAAAAATCAAGAGTAATACGTTTTTATTGACATTACGTACAACCAATTTTTTTACATTAGTATTTAGTATAATTATTACTTTATAAGTGGAGAAATTGGCATGCAGTGAATTAATATTTGTCAATAAGTGGTTGATAAGATAAATAATTACATTTTTAGTGCTTATATTTCAGTACTGTACACACTGAAATTTATTTATAACTCACTCATAATGTATTTTTAGTTGCACTAATTTAAAAACATCAGTTTTAGTTGTTATTCCTAATTTAATTTTCTTTCATGCGGAAGCAGATTAATTCCTAAAATTAAATAAAATAAAGTCACTAGCCTTCCTCTGGCCCCACTAAACAGTAGTCAATTGAAACAAACAATTCTTGCAATGGAGTCCAATTAATGTAATATTTGATTGTCAGATACATTAAAGTGTACATACAGGATAAACAGTAGGGCCTGTACAGGCAGGATGTTTCTTCGACCTTACGTTTAGCCACCTGTGAAACTCCAAAGCGGTGCAAAAATATTTCAAGAGTTTGCGTTCGCAATGTTTTGATGCGGTGCGTGAGCCCTAGGAGTAAGATTACAGGAATATGGCGGTATAATAAAACTGTCAGTAGTCTCAAATTTGCTTTTTTGGAAAGAGTGAATTCCATAACCTGTCCCTACAGGAGGCACTGTCAGGAAATGGGGTAACAAAGCTATTTCGAGATAATCAATAAAACTGTTAATATAAGATTGTGGTAATTACTTTGTTTGCTCGTATTTGGGAGGTCCTTTCGAATTTTGAGACTGAATGGGAAATTAAAGAAAGCATTGGAAATCAACGAAGGATTATAGATAGGTTGATGTTCACACGCATCACGAGAGTCTATCTCAGAAGCGGAAACGCGTCTTATTGTCTTCATCGTTCACAGTAAACTTCTGCACTTGACACTAATAATAGACAGGGGCACAAAGGGCTTACTTGTTGTATACTAGGAACTGAGGGAATTTATTATTTTAGAAAAGAGAAATCCGTATATTGCAAATTGCAAATTGGGGTTTCAAAGATGGGTCACAACGATCGCGTTAAATACGCTATCTAAATTCGGAATGTCCTATGAGGGGAGAATTGCTCCAAGTTTTTCTTTCAATTTTCTCTTATCGGATAAAACGCAAACTTAAACAAGCATCCGCTGTGGTAACTAGTAAACTAACCAAATGGAATGTACTAAAGGGATACGGAGAATTGCTCCATGACCTTGTTTTAATATTCTCCTATCGGATAGAACGCAGCATTATACAAGCTGCCGCTCTGATACTTAGTGATCTATATGGGTATGGAGAATTGCTCCACGTTTTTCTTTCAGTTCGCTCTTGTCGGATAGAACGCAGCATTAACGAAGCAGCCTCTATGATAACAAGTGAACTTTCCAAATGGGATGTCCTTTAAACTGTTTCATCAAAAGCACTATTATAAATGGTTTAGTTTCATTTTTATGTTAGGAAATTGTAGTCATCAAAATGTAAGTCTTGGGTATTAAAGTTTACATTTAATAAACTTTGAAAACTAAATCTGTAATAATGTTTTTGCCTGTAGCTACAAAAAAAGCGTTTTCAAGAACGTTTATTTGCTTATTTTGATTTTTAATATTCTATATTTAACGATCCTTGTGGACTGTACTAAGTAGGGGGTAGTGTACTGTTATGAGTACAGTACTGACTAGACGAATAGTACTGACAACAGTAAATACTCCTGTGTTATTGTTCCACGTGTTTGGATCTCTGTTTCACGATGAGACTTGCAAATTGTCTTGTGAATCCATTGAGAAAGGGAAAACTGATGGAAGTGATGATGTAACTACTCGTATGTTAGTAGTGTACTTGCAACTTGACTTGTACGCCTCGGGTTGTACCTCACAGGATAGTTCACAGTTTCTATTAGTTAATGAGTAGCACAGACTCATGCTGCAGCAGTAGTGGCCCTGGTTATTACAACGTATTGATCTACCCACATAGCTCTCGCAATAAATGGAAAATGTTGGTCGTTCCAGTATCTACCATGATACGTAATCATTGTAAATAAAAAACTTCTAGATCGGCAAATCCCAAACTCTGTTGGGATCGTTAAAAATATTGAAATATTGGTCTGATCAGTTATAAGTTCATAATATTATTATTAAACAGTTATATAAATTATATAAAATTTGATATTCTGGTATAAAAACTTTATTTAATACACTTAATGTTGTATAATTAATTTCCATCCTTTTTAGTGCCATTGAACCTGTTTTCTCGTTCTGGCACAATTAGCCGCAAAGTTAGATATAAGTTTCCGAGAAAATGGAGTTTAGTTTCAAGTAGAGACTTATGTATCATGATTTTGGTGGTAACATTCATCATCTTGTGTTATCCCGAGACCAAAAATTTACCCTGTAATACCAACACAGAGAGATGTCCGTCTTTTCAAGTATAATAGTAGTAATACATAATTTCAATGTGATAACTTTATTTTAGTTTGGCAATACAGGTAACAAACTTCCGAAGATCCCGATGTATGCTCTTATCTTATGACATATTCCCAATGCCTTGTTGTAGCAATTACATTTGTGTACACAGTATCTTTGAAACACTATAGCAGATGTATTCCACCCACCGTTATTGGTCTGAGAAGTTGAAGTGAGTTGAGTCATGTTTGAATGCAAGAAAGTTTTGATGGTCGTCTGTATGATCCACATTGATGGGTAGCCAGTTATCGGTCAGAGGAGGCGAAGCGAGTTGAGTCATATTTGGATGCAAGACAGATTGAGGCTCGTCAGTATGACCTCACTTCTTGGCTTGCAGTGGAACTGGAGGAGTGGCCGTGAGTGGTGTAATGGTATGCTGAGCTAAGTTTAGTGGGAAGATCGTCTGAGAGTTATTAGTGTGACCGCTCGCTTGAAATATACGCTCATATTTCTTACTTTACTTCCGAAACCTTGCTCTGCTCTATTTCCATGGTTCATTCACGACAAAGTCCCATTCATTGCTGAATTGGCGAACTTCCACTATCCCGCAATTAGATCAACTCTTTCAAATCTACCTAATTGGACTCGTAAGCAGTAAAATTCACGCCTTCATGGCAAGTTCTATTTTTACGCAAATGTATAATAATTATGGAACGGTTCAATCAGGTCACACAATTAAAACGATTGCCCTTACAATATGTCACTTTGTTTATGGTATTTCTGTTTGTTAGTTGTTTAATATCTAAAACGTGGTCCCAATTGCAGCGTAGTATTTTTTTAAGAGTATATTATTTATCAATCCTAAATACTAAAAATCCTTGTATTCTTATTATACTCACTGGGCAAGCCAGCCGTTTTAAAAACAAATATTATGTAATTTTATTAAAACTAATACAAGAGACCTATATTTATATATAACAAACGTAACAGTATTATTCGCCATTAATGGCCGTTGTACAAAGAGTTATGTTGTAAAAAATTGTTGTTTCACTGGACTTACTATTATAGTTGATATGGTAAGGGTTTATTTTTTAGATACGTTAAAAAGTTAACGTTGGAAATAAAATTTTATCTAAGCATACCAAATATTTCATCGAACCACAATATTGTTTTCCGGTTTATCTAAATACATTTTTATTTCTTGAAAGTTTAATATATACCATTATTTCCTCTTGAGAGGGCACACAGATTAGGTGCTAACCGCACGTCTCTGTCTGAGCCTTTGCTATCAGTCCAAAATTTAATGTATACCATTATTTCCTCTTGAGAGGGCACACAGATTAGGTGCTAACCGCACGTCTCTGTCTGAGCCTTTGCTATCAGTCCAAAGTTTAATGTATACCATTATTTCCTCTTGAGAGGGCACACAGATTAGGTGCTAAGCGCACATCTCTGTCTGAGCCTTTGCTATCAGTCCAAAGTTTAATGTATACCATTATTTCCTCTTGAGAGGGCACACAGATTAGGTGCTAAGCGCACATCTCTGTCTGAGCCTTTGCTATCAGTCCAAAGTTTAATGTATACCATTATTTCCTCTTGAGAGGGCACACAGATTAGGTGCTAACCGCACATCTCTGTCTGAGCCTTTGCAATCAGTCCAAAGTTTAATGTATACCATTATTTCCTCTTGAGAGGGCACACAGATTAGGTGCTAACCGCACATCTATGTCTGAGCCTTTGCTATCAGTCCAAAGTTTAATGTATACCATTATTTCCTCTTGAGAGGGCACAAAGATTAGGTGCTAACCGCACATCTATGTCTGAGCCTTTGCTATCAGTCCAAAGTTTAATGTATACCATTATTTCCTCTTGAGAGGGCACACAGATTAGGTGCTAACAACACATCTCTGTCCGAGCCTTTGCTATCAGTCCAAAGTTTAATGTATACCATTATTTCCTCTTGAGAGGGCACACAGATTAGGTGCTAAGCGCACATCTCTGTCCGAGCCTTTGCTATCAGTCCAAAGTTTAATGTATACCATTATTTCCTCTTGAGAGGGCACACAGATTTGGTGCTAACCGCAAATCTCTGTCTGAGCCTTTACTATCAGTCCAAAGTTTAAAAATTTTGTTTTAAATAAGAACACGTCTGAAACCAAACATGTTTGAGTAAAAAACTCAGATTTATTGCCTCAATAATAAGAAACTATTAAGTGTACGATTAGCTGTAATTTATATTTAACATACATTTTGTTATAGGGAAGTGCATATCATTGGTGTATACACAGAGTATTTGCACTACAGGTATCACATGAAACCATGCAAGCCAATATTTACAGAACTTACTTGTAACGTGTGGAATTCACCTCTTGGAACGGCTCTCAGAGAAAGTCTGGGAAACTATTGCTTAACCTTTCAGGCCGAAACATACGCTATTTTAGCTTGTTTTAGAATAGCATTGACTGGGAAATATGTAGATCAACGAATAGATGTACTATTGATTGCTAGTCCCTTCTTATGACCCTTAATTCGACAAGCTAGTTCGTACTTACGACTCTTAATTCGACAAGCTACTTCTTATTTACGACCATTAATTTGAAAAAGGTAACCCGTTCATACGACTGTGTAACTTGACAAGGTAGCCCATTCTTAAGACCCTTAATTCGACAAGCTAGTCCACATTCTTACGACCCTTAATTTGACAGAATTGACTTCAAGGCTGGTTTGGGAATGATTTAAGTCTTTATCTGTTCGAGTTTGTCGGAATTCAGTACGTTAATAAAATGGTAAGCCAAGCAATTAATAAATGGTTCAGAGATAAGCACTGTTATCGGTGGCAGAGTTTCTTTGGGTAGTTATTTGACAAGAAACTCACTACAGGCACTGAAATTCAATGACACAGATCATTCTCCTTATTACTGATTCGGTCAATTCAGGAAACACTCGCTACTAAAGATTCTAGGTGTAGACTATGTAATTTGCCGGAGAAGACTCCTAAACACATTATTTTGGATTGTGAGATTCTTGAGATTAGGAGAAGAACACTATTTGCAACCTCACAGCCAGGTGATACATTCCACGTCAGCATTGACCACAAGATCTTGGATCTCGATGAAGGTACAGGCCCTGCTAGTGGAACCTTTGGTTGACGCGTTGGAACCTAAGAGTCCGTTAACCCCCTCTTTAATCTAATCGAGAGGACCCGGTATAAGTTAGCACTATTTTGTTACTAAGATTTTAGTTTAGTTACGCTGGTTCAGGTGATGAAATACATTGCCTGTAGAAGGTCCGATTCAAATTTAAAAGTTATATCCTTTTTGGAATTGTGCGAGGCAACTTTGCATAACATGAGAACTTTGACTAGTTCTTCTTTGGAAAATGAAATAAATAATAATTTTTTGACATGGGAAGAAAAGACAAAGTACGCCACTTAACTTCAAAACTTAACGTACACATTTACATTAGTCATAAAACCCATGTTATCATATATTTTTTATTTTCTGTAACCTTAAAACAATATTTAATATAGTGTTTGTGATCAATTTTTATTTATTCTTTCCCAGAATTGGCATAGGCTATTACTAATCTTGGATGTTACTAACCCGTGGAAAATTGTCATTTCAAGGAAAAATCTCAATTCTCAAAAATATTAAAAACAAGAGGCTGCTGATCACTTTGTTTTTAAACTGTAATGTAGAATAAAGCCAAAACAACATCGTCGAAATTAGCACAATGTAAAGCTTGCAATTTACTTTGCGGACAATTTATTCTTGCACTAGTGTAAGCGCCCTGTGATATAGTACACATATAGTCGTGTACAGCTTGCGATAGAAGTGGTATAGTGCACATATAACCGATCTATTACTCCGTTACATGTTAAAACTAGAGATTATACTGCGATAATACTGCGATAATACACGTTTATTCAGTGTATTGCGCCGTTTCGTAGAAAGCTTGTAAAGGTAGTGAAATAGTACACATATAGTCAGTGAGTTACACTTTTACCGTGTACAGTTCGCATTAGAAGTGATATAGTACACATATAGTCAGTGAGTTACACTTTTACCGTGTACAGTTCGCATTAGAAGTGATATAGTACACATATAGTCAGTGAGTTACACTTTTACCGTGTACAGTTCGCATTAGAAGTGATATAGTACACATATAGTCAGTGAGTTACACTTTTACCGTGTACAGTTCGCATTAGAAGTGATATAGTACACATATAGTCAGTGAGTTACACTTTTACCGTGTACAGTTCGCATTAGAAGTGATATAGTACACATATAGTCAGTGAGTTGCACTTTTACCGTGTACAGTTCGCATTAGAAGTGATATAGTACACATATAGTCAGTGAGTTACACTTTTACCGTGTACAGTTCGCATTAGAAGTGATATAGTACACATATAGTCAGTGAGTTACACTTTTACCGTGTACAGTTCGCATTAGAAGTGATATAGTACACATATAGTCAGTGAGTTACACTTTTACCGTGTACAGTTCGCATTAGAAGTGATATAGTACACATATAGTCAGTGAGTTGCACTTTTACCGTGTACAGTTCGCATTAGAAGTGATATAGTACACATATAGTCAGTGAGTTGCACTTTTACCGTGTACAGTTCGCATTAGAAGTGATATAGTACACATATAGTCAGTGAGTTGCACTTTTACCGTGTACAGTTCGCATTAGAAGTGATATAGTACACATATAGTCAGTGAGTTGCACTTTTACCGTGTACAGTTCGCATTAGAAGTGATATAGTACACATATAGTCAGTGAGTTGCACTTTTACCGTGTACAGTTCGCATTAGAAGTGATATAGTACACATATAGTCAGTGAGTTGCACTTTTACCGTGTACAGTTCGCATTAGAAGTGATATAGTACACATATAGTCAGTGAGTTGCACTTTTACCGTGTACAGTTCGCATTAGAAGTGATATAGTACACATATAGTCAGTGAGTTGCACTTTTACCGTGTACAGTTCGCATTAGAAGTGATATAGTACACATATAGTCAGTGAGTTGCACTTTTACCGTGTACAGTTCGCATTAGAAGTGATATAGTACACATATAGTCAGTGAGTTGCACTTTTACCGTGTACAGTTCGCATTAGAAGTGATATAGTACACATATAGTCAGTGAGTTGCACTTTTACCGTGTACAGTTCGCATTAGAAGTGATATAGTACACATATAGTCAGTGAGTTGCACTTTTACCGTGTACAGTTCGCATTAGAAGTGATATAGTACACATATAGTCAGTGAGTTACACTTTTACCGTGTACAGTTCGCATTAGAAGTGATATAGTACACATATAGTCAGTGAGTTGCACTTTTACCGTGTACAGTTCGCATTAGAAGTGATATAGTACACATATAGTCAGTGAGTTGCACTTTTACCGTGTACAGTTCGCATTAGAAGTGATATAGTACACATATAGTCAGTGAGTTACACTTTTACCGTGTACAGTTCGCATTAGAAGTGATATAGTACACATATAGTCAGTGAGTTGCACTTTTACCGTGTACAGTTCGCATTAGAAGTGATATAGTACACATATAGTCAGTGAGTTACACTTTTACCGTGTACAGTTCGCATTAGAAGTGATATAGTACACATATAGTCAGTGAGTTGCACTTTTACCGTGTACAGTTCGCATTAGAAGTGATATAGTACACATATAGTCAGTGAGTTGCACTTTTACCGTGTACAGTTCGCATTAGAAGTGATATAGTACACATATAGTCAGTGAGTTACACTTTTACCGTGTACAGTTCGCATTAGAAGTGATATAGTACACATATAGTCAGTGAGTTGCACTTTTACCGTGTACAGTTCGCATTAGAAGTGATATAGTACACATTATAGTCAGTGAGTTACACTTTTACCGTGTACAGTTCGCATTAGAAGCGATATAGTACACATATAACCGGGTATTTAAGCTGTGAGCTTACTGAGGAAACATTGGAAGCGACCATTGTGGCTTAGGAAGCTTGAAACATCTGTTCCGATTAAAGGCTGCACCTGGAAAAGCTATCCGTACAACATGAAACCCTCGGCGTTGTATCCTGTCTGTACATGCTACAAACACATGAAACAGTTTGGGTGGTATTTTAGTTAGCCGGATATTACTAGCCTTTTCTCATCCGTTTACTTGTCATCTCAGAAGTCAATACATCAGTAGGGTTAGGGGCTTAATGGTATGTCTAGTACTAGTTAGTAGTCTCTCGACAAGTAGGACATTAAGCTTATTTACTATAAGTTCCTTACCTCTAATATTCCGTATAACTCTATGATCAGAATATAGTTAATATCAAATTACATGTATGTCCAAACACGATCGTCGTTGGTTTTATTATTGATACGAATTTTTTATCAATTCCATACTTAATTATGACAGTACTTAGTGTTATGGTCATACGGTAATGTACTGATAAAAATTAATCCGGATCCTTGAATTTCAGGTACTTTTTAGGAATCATACATACTAATATTGAATAAACTTAAGAGTTTTCATAAAATTCAGTAATTTATGAACTGGATATTCCTGAAGCTACAATAATTAAGTCTGAGATCTGGATATTATTACTTCTAGACTGAACCACTGGGTTTGGTAAGACTGACACAGGGTTTTGTGTAGTTGAACAGCCTTTAAAGTAATTTTCCAGAATGTTTGAGAATTTTGTCCGTTTGTGCGTGCATATATGTGTGTGTGTGTGTGTGTGTGTGTGTGTGTGTGTGTGTGTGTGTGTATATATATATATATATATATATATATATATATATATATATAATACATTATTAAAGAGATGCAGTTTGGGTTGTCAAGCTCTCTCCCCTATTCAACCTCATATTAGTACAGAACATTAACAGTAATTGAAAACAGACAATGTAACAACATTGATTGCTTTATATAAAGTTAACAAATAAACCTATAATTCCCAATTAAAGATAAATAAACAAAGTAAACAATATAAAAGAGAACATAAAAGAACAAAAACAATTCTACCAGTCCGACCTGACACACGCTTCAGGCACCCCCCCCCTCACCTTCACAGTCCCTTCAGTATCAAGTCCCTGACCCTCGCCCCGAAGCACGCACGACCCTCAATACTTCTAATATCATCAGGAGAGTTTTCCAAAGGCGACAAGCCTGAACAGTAAACTGAGTATACAAAATTCTTGATGTGTTATTTGTAATTTATAATAAAGTGGCTCCCCTTCTTGCAGGTGGTAGTTCACTAATGTCAGAGATAAAATTGAAGATGTACAGATAAATTAAAGTTTTAGTCTTGATAATTAATTGTAGAATAGAAATAATATGGATTTTTTTAAAGTTTCTTGAGTTATAACTGCGAATGAAATGTCTGATATTTAAAATAAATCTAATACAGTAATATTGAGCGCTCTGCAGTATCTCCGATTGCTCAAGATTGTTGTCTTTGATCACGACGGTCAAGTGTGGAAATATAAATGTCATTACCACTATATCGTTAATGTGGAATGGCAAATACAAATCGAACCTCTTCACTACGTGGTCAGCCCATTTTAGGCTTGTCTTAACAGTCAGCACGAGGTTCTTCAGTTTATTTTGATAATTTACTTCATGATGACTGTTAAGTTTTAGTTTCGGTACTGTTTATTTCACTGAAACTGTACAATATATTTCACACATCCAAGAATGTCATTTTACCTAACTGTACCTCAAAAATATAAATAGTTAAAGAGTACTAATTATACTATTTATCATAATAATATTTCATTTTTATTGGACTGTTCTTGTTGAATATTACTAGAACATATCGTACCACTCAGAGACTACACGTCTTTTACGTAATATACTGCAGTGTCAATAAACTAAATGAAGCCATTAATGTTTTTATCATTATTTGTACTTGTATTATTGTAATTTTCAATAACGACGCTCTGCTTATATAATGAGGGTATTTCCAAAAAGTGGAGAAAAAGGAATGAAATACAGTATTTAGTACTGAAGTAAACATTTCACTATTTCTTTCTAATTCAGACTGTCGAAGTTATGAAAAGATTTTAAAACTTAACAAATAGTTGCTGTTAGTCCCACCAGTACATTTTAATTTATTAAAAGTTATGGTACTTTTTAAAAAGGGTCCCATTTTGAAAGTTTATCAACAGAAAATTTCGGTAGCTCAGTAAACTCATACAACCTTAGCTCTGCCCCATATCAGGGCATCATATAAACAAGGTCCGACAATTGTTTCAGGGACCTGAAGTTTTAGTTTACCCAGCCATAGCGAGATAGATGCCATCTGTAGAAATTCAAATATCACCTTTATGTTCTATAAACATGAACCCTTTTACTTAAAATTCCATTGATGTAAAAGTAAGAGTCTGCATTTGAATAATAATGTTTTTTAATCCTGAAATCAATTGCTTGCATCTTTTAAAACTCAAACCAGGTCTTTTATTTGTTTGATCCGTTTGTTTTCTACGAACGACTTGATTAAATTCTTTGGTGGTGACTCCATTAATATTATATTGAACCTTATTACTTTTCAATTTGCAATACATTTCATGTTTTTTGTTAGTTTATAAAATTCGTTCGATTTCACATTCTGGGCAAATTTACCCTTTAATGTTTTTCAGTATGGCATATTTTTATTATTTATGGCCTAAAACGTATAAATATCTTAGAAGTTTCCACTAGAATTAGGCATTATATATTCCGTAAATACTCCATCGATATAAGTTATCTTTCAACACCTGTTACATTTTTTACAGGTTAACCAAAATTGTAATAGATTTAATTATTTGTTCAATTCCTTAATTTATGGTGTTAGTTAAATTAAAAACAGATAATTAAGCAACTATTTCATTTAATTTGTCTGTATTCAATATATTTAAATATTGTTATCATTATTGGAAGAGTACCTTTTATCCTTTATATTTTTAGAGATATTTACATTCTCAAAAATGGTATTTAGTTTTACCCAAATCCTTAATTGACTTAATTTGTAGTGATAAATCTGTTTTACAATGTAATGTCATTTTACAGTTGTAATATGACCTATGCAACGCAGTTATAACATTTATTTTATACATAACAAATTTAATATTTATAATTTAATTGGTGATTTGATTTATATAAAATTAAATAAGAATTCGACATTAGAAAATAACCTCCTTAGAAAATAGGAGGAATGTAAATGAAATATACGTTTTTGATACATTTGAGTCACATTTTAACTATAAGAGAGTTTGGCAAATTAAACAAAAAATTTTCTTTAATTACAACGATTTATCTATTCCAGTTTTAAAATGTATCTTTGGGCACTTTTTCATTCAATTAAAGAGTCAAGTAAAGAGTTTGAGGTTTTCTATTAATTTGTTGTATTTGTTAATGGCTTTTAAATTATATATTTAAATGGATTTTCGATTGCACCCTAAAGTGGCCTAGCAGCTCCATATGTATATCTACTTTCATACTTATATATATATATATATATATATATATATATATATATATATATATACATTTAGATATATAGATAGCACTAAAAATGCTTCAATTTTATGAATTTTCAATGTCTCTATTCAAAATTAGGTTTCTAATTAAGGTTCGAATTAGTTATTTTATTTCGACATATAGAATGTTTATTGTATTTTAAATACAAACTTCCAATACAGAAATGCCAGGTTAAAGCCCTCGACAAAGAGAAAGTGTATGAAACGAGAACTAGAATTCCAGCTTAACGCAGACATAGGGTGGGCTTAGGTGTAATCGTGGACGAGTCAGGGCCAGGATTTAGCGACAGCAATCATTGAAACAGGGACAGGCATTTTTCATAAAGTTTTATTAGAAATCGCTAATTAATACGTGGCTTTAATTAAACTACTCATATCTTTAATTTATGTGGCATAAATATGAAATCTCGTGTTAATTATCCAACAGCTGTTTTTGTCTCCCCCCTTGCCAATGGCGCAGTGTAGCGGGTACAACGGTTATCGCAAGATAACCAGATAAAGCAACTTCGAGCGTAGCTGCTGCTTGGATGGGTGACCGCTGAGCGATCCTGTCCTTGCAAGCAGCCCACCTGCCCGGCCATTGGTGGTGGTTCGGAAGTCACCTTTTGCCGTGGGTGCCTTGGTTAAGTGTTAGAGAGGTCTTCTTAGCCCTAACTTCCCTGGTAAAGTAAGACATCTTTATTTTACCCTTTACCCCCCCCTTTACTCTTAAGTTTCCAATACATGCTCTGGAACCGATTTCTAGTGTACTTTCAGTAGATAACGAACTGAATATGCTATATAGTTATCCGAAATATTGTTTGTCCTAATAATTGTCCAAAAAATACACGTGGAAGTATCCGTGTCGATAAAAATCGATAGCATTGTAATTATAAACATGGAACTATTTGATTGAACTTCTCCCGCACTGTTGATAAAGGCCGTTCTAAAACTCATTCGAATCTCCGTTACAGGTGGTTCACAATATGCAAGCAATACATGAATTAGTTTATGTGTTTTTTAATAAGTACGGATGAAACGTTTTTTATTTTTGTATTTAGATATTATAATATCAGCGTAGTAAACTTGTAATTCAGGGTGTCCATTAACCATTCGAACAAACTTTGCCACATTGTTCAGCAGGCCAAAACTAACAAATAATGCAATATAACAGGTGCCCTATTTCACTTCGTTTAGCGTCTGTCTGTATGTGTTTTTTGGGAAAAAAATTACTACTCAAAAACCACTTAAGATACAGAATTCAAACTTAACAGTTATGTTAACCTAGTGTTGGTCCTTTTCAGTGAAAAAAGTAAAACACATATCTCATTGCATTTCAAAATGGCGGCCGTTCAAAATTTTCAAATTGTATTAGCTTTGAAACGGCTACTTTGACAACAAATTCACCAGGTTAACTTTTTTAGCGTATTTTATTACCAATTCAACAATTGTTGTTTCAAAAAGATTGAATAACAAATAACTGAGTTACAGCACCAAACGTAAAAACAGGTTAAATCCATGCATTGCAAGTACATACAACAATGTAGTGGATTTTTACGAATAAACTTTTTAAGGTTCTTTATTAAAATACTGAACAATTATTATAACCTAAAAAAAATATTACTGTCATTTTTGTTCCATTTACAGTAATCAATGTGTTACACACACACAAATAAAAAAGAAACAAACTATTCACATTGCTCATAAAAAAAACAATAGCATAATATTATATGAAAACAGCTGACCAACAATCAGCAACCAAATCAGGTGTTTTAAATGAAGAAAAACTAATAAACAAACTATCAAGACATTGTTGAGCAAGTCTATGTTTTGAACGTGATTGTCATTATTTGAATGTTCTGTTCTTCTTTGTAATTCCTGTTAGTTTTTCCTGTTAATTTAAATTTCTTTTATTACTTTGTTTCTTGTACGATATGAACCGTTTTACTTTTGAAGAGTATGCTGATATTCACTTTGTGTACGGACTTGCTGGAGGCAATGCCAGATTAGCTAGCAGATTGTACAGAGAGCGCTTTCCAGATAGGCTGCACCCAGTTCATAGCGTCTTCTGTGCCGTTCATATTCGTCTTAGGGAAACTGGACATTTGAAAAATAATGTTGTAGAACGGGTAGTTTTATTATTCGTAGAAGAAACCCCCTCCACCAGCTTTCGCGCTATTGCTCATAATTTGGATGCATGCAAAAGTTCTGTGTGGAAAGTGTTAAATGAAGAACGTTTGTGCCCTTACAGACATCAGAAAGTACAAGCCTTAGAACCTGCAGATTTTCCACTCAGGGTAGACTGCTCTCGTTGGTTCCTTCACAAATTAGTTGATGAACCCGATTTTTTAAGGTATGTTCTCTTTACTGACGAAGCGTCATTTACTCGAGATGGCATATTTAATAGCCGAAACAGCCATTTATGGGCTGAAGAGAACCCTAATGAAATTGTGCAACGTAAGTTTCAGCACAAACCTTCTGTCAATATCTGGGCTGGAATAGTAGACGGATATTTGATTGGGCCACACATTATACCAAACAGACTGAACGGAATTACTTATGAAGTTTTTTTGAGGGAAATCTTACCTGAGCTGTTGGAACATGTTCCTATTGAAACTAGACAAAGAATGTGGTTCCAACACGATGGAGCACCGGCCCACTTTTCCCTGATTGCTAGACAACATTTGAATGAAGTGTATGGAGATCGTTGGATTGGACGTAGAGGTCCCGTCCCTTGGCCTCCACGGTCACCTGACCTCACACCCATTGATTTTTACTTGTGGGGACACATGAAGCAATTAGTGTATACCACTCCCATACTGAATGAAATGGATCTAGTAGCTAGAGTTGTTGAGGCTGCTGCAGTTATTCAAGACAGTAATCCTTTTGAAGGGGTGAGAGAATCGTGCTTACGACGCTTCAGAATCTGCAACGAGTTACAAGGACGCCACTTTGAGCAACGATTATGAAAGTTTTACAGTAATGTAATCATTGATTTCTTAATAAAAAATAAAATTTTTCAAACACATTGAATTAATTACGCTGTTTCACACAATTGCCATGTAAGAAAACCCTATACCTAACCATATCGTAGCCCTATTAACATTTTTTTAAGATTTAAAAACCAGGATTTACAGATTGGTTAAGAACTTTTTTTTAATTTACCTTAAAACAAATTTAAAAAATAAATATTAAGTTTCAGGTTATAATGTTGTTTACTATTGTAATAAAGAACCTTAAAAAGTTTATTCGTAAAAATCCACTACATTGTTGTATGTACTTGCAATGCATGGATATAACCTGTTTTTACGTTTGGTGCTGTAACTCAGTTATTTCCCAAAAAAAAACACATACAGACAGACAGACGCTAAACGAAGCGGCACCTGTTATATTCCATTATTTGTTAGTTTTGGCCTGCTGAACAATGTGGCAAAGTTTGTTCTAATGGTTGCTGGACACCCTGTATAATATGAGTTGCACTATGAGTTGATTCTAGTATTTAAGCATCGCCGGTATCGCTCCACTTGGATATTAGGAAACTGTTGAGGATTTTAAGACGTTTTCTGGAAGTTTACTGACACAAGACCGTTACGGTTGAATTATTTCGCAGGGAACTTACCTAACCTTAAATTACTTACTTTGTTGGAAAATTAACTATTCATTAAAGACATTAAACAGAAATTGAATAAAGTAGTAGTTTTAAAGCAATTACGAGAGTCTGTAGGCCGCCAAAAGCAGGTACAATTTCATTTCTTTGTCGCAACATAAACTTCAACAATACAAAGCTTAAATTCGCTTGTAGCGTTACACAAAATATCCTTTTGATTAAAACAGTTTCTCTCTAAAATGCAGAATACCATAGAAGGTGTAATCCAATGTGGTTTTAATTTTGTACTTTGTTGTATAGACACTAATTGCTTACGAAATTTAACTTTTTTTTTTGTTCACCTAGGACAATAACATGAGGAAACCGTTCATTTCACGTAGTTCTATAAGGACTTTTGTACTGCTTCTGGAGTGATAGGATTTTCATAATGGGTAAGGTTGGTGGTAGGGGCCACCGTCTGTCGCAGTACCATGAGGTGAGAGAACGGGCTCTATATTTCAGTCATGTTATTTTGAAAGGAGCAGAGGTTAGTTATGTTCCAACCTCTTCCAGTCAAACCGGAAAATTAACCATCATGTTTAGAGTAACAAAAGTATTTAACACGAAGGGAGCGCCACTCAATTCAACAGTCATGATTTGCTGTAGACTTGACCAATCGATCCGCCCTTTACCCCAATATTTCAACACTTGTATTTAATTTATCATGTGCCGCTACTAGACATCTGTGGTATTGTCCAGGAGTAGTTGCCACCCAAGGCGCGTGGAATAGGTCGCCACCCTATTCCACGCGCCTTGGTTGCCACCTACCCATGTGGGTCTTTAGCTGTATCCATGTAGGTTCAACTGAAATTTTCAAACCAGTCAGAAGTGCACCCTCCTAGAGAGATCCCCTACGAAATTTGCTACCTTTAAAGTTCAGTTATCACTAGTTAACTGATTAAACATTTTTCGTTTGAATAGCCCAGTAGCCCATCTTTGTGGTAATATAAATGTTGAATTTCCAGTTCACCATCCTCTTAGTGGAGGTCAGGAATGTGGCGCTGTTACAGCCGTCATTCATGGAATGTGCAGTCGTGTTCGTTTGAAGAGATTCAATAAAGTCGGCGATGAAGAAGCCCAAAATGAACTCTCTACGTTGTTAAAACATTACAGACACCTAGACTATAAAATGTATTATAATCTAGGTGAAGAGGTATTCTCATTGTTCCATCAGGTGAACTAAAGTTAAACTCAACACATATTGAATCAACACTTCCCACCATAGCTACGTCATGTTGTCGTAATATTGGAATCCGCTGTTTGTCATCAGACTTTGGAGTATGTAAGTAGTCTAAACACATTAAGCAAAATATTTACCTTTAGTCATCCACGGCTTAATGTTTCTGGTAAGTTGAGACGAAAGAATGAGAAGTTGAAATCGTTGGGAACAATGTAATTTATTGTCATATATTTCTTTAAAAGTAACCTAATACAAATAGCATAATATATAAAAATGTATTAAACTTAGAGTTATGTAATTAGTGGTTACTGCTTTTTATCTGTTTTATTACTAAGTGTTTTGTTATTTACCTTGTATATTAACAAATGTTACTGTCAAATAAAGAAATATGTTTAGACAAATGTGTGCTCAGAAAAGATTTCTTCAGTAAGGTTACTAAAAGTGATCGCTGTTTAAATTACTTATGTTTTTTTAGTTCATTACGCACATGACCAGAACAAACTTTACCTGATTTTGAATTGGGTTTAAAATCATATTCCGATATGGCAGATTTCCCTATAATCTAACGTATGGATTTTCCCTCTTCCCTAATTATTTTTTCGTTAACGTACTAGTCTACAAGTACATGGAATGTCTTAGACTCCCTGCGCAGTGGGAATGGCCTCCTTCAGTTACAAAATCAACCATGCAATATAATTCTAAAACCAACGTATCGGCGGAAACTACCTACAATTATCCAAAGATAGTAAAAGTGCATAAATAGCCAAGAAAGAAAATAACTTTATCTAGAAGATAGTGTCAAATTATCTAAAAAATGGCAGCAAACTATAAGAAAGCCTTATTCATGACTGTTTGCAATACTGATGAGTGTTGCGACTATTGATGCTGTTGGTATTATTGATAGTGTTTAGCGGTTTCTACTCACTGTGTGTCGGAAGCTCCCGTAACATATACCTGCGGACAGAATTCATTATCTGGCGCGGGGGTCATTTGTTCAAGCTTAGTGTGTAGTGCAGGTGGTATTTGTTGTCAGTTTAGAGGTAACTGCTGATCTACGACTCTACCTACCAGTTATTCGTGGAGCTAGCTGTCTTCTAAAATTAAATCTCTCTGCATACTATGTATTTTGTGTATTCGCTCAATCTGTATTGTATTAAATTCAATTAGTAGTACATATAACGTTTGATTCCATACATGTTTATTTACAAGTTATTGCTTTTAACATAACCTACTGGTTTATAGTGATATGATATTTCAGTTGACAGTCAATTATTCAAAGGACAGAATAATTTAGCTATACCGTGAAAACATAATTTCCCAGGAGGTTTTAGTATCGCACAGCGTGCACATCAACCACACTGACATACGGGTGGGCATTTCTACAAACTGTCTTCATTCACTGTCTTCTGGTTGCGTATTTTACACTTTTCGAATCGTTAATAAATTCACAAAGGTCAATCTCTTTATTTTAGTCAATTTTTCATCGTGTCTATAAGGTACTTTTATAATATATCGCTTTTAGTTCGTTGTGTTCCTCTAAAGGTATCCCGAGGTAAATACAATTTATTACATAAATAACATAATTACTTTTCGTGATGTATATATTAACTGACGTTTATTAGTCCAAGAAATATCTACACAAAAAATAGTATTTTCCTTTGTACTCATGTAGAAAGCGGTAATGATATATGTGATAGATCAATTTTAGTATTTCATTACGAAATATCTATGTAGGCTTGCACATACGGAAATACCTTCACGTTGTCGGTGGACCTGTAGACTGGCTACACATACCACATGTGGTATGTGCCTCGTCGATATTGTCTTGAGCTTTTTATAGTGAAATATCATTACCATCTTCACGTTGTCAGTGGAACAATATGCTGTCTATATATCCT
This sequence comes from Homalodisca vitripennis, assembly GCF_021130785.1. Taxonomy (NCBI): domain Eukaryota; kingdom Metazoa; phylum Arthropoda; class Insecta; order Hemiptera; family Cicadellidae; genus Homalodisca; species Homalodisca vitripennis. Next base: position 10,711,772 of record NC_060215.1, on the reverse strand, counting down.
ACATGTAGTGTGTGCCTCGTCGATATTGTCTTAGGTTTGTACAGTAAATTTATCATATTCACGTTGTCAGTGGACCAATATGCTGTCTATATATCCTACATGTAGTGTGTGCCTCGTCGATATTGTCTTAGGTTTGTACAGTAAATTTATCATATTCACGTTGTCAGTGGACCAATATGCTGTCTATATATCCTACATGTAGTGTGTGCCTCGTCGATATTGTCTTAGGTTTGTACAGTAAATTTATCATATTCACGTTGTCAGTGGACCAATATGCTGTCTATATATCCTACATGTAGTGTGTGCCTCGTCGATATTGTCTTAGGTTTGTACAGTAAATTTATCATATTCACGTTGTCAGTGGACCAATATGCTGTCTATATATCCTACATGTAGTGTGTGCCTCGTCGATATTGTCTTAGGTTTGTACAGTAAATTTATCATATTCTCGTTGTCAGTGGACCAATATGCTGTCTATATATCGTACATGTAGTGTGTGCCTCGTCGATATTGTCTTAGGTTTGTACAGTAAATTTATCATATTCACGTTGTCAGTAGACCAGTATGCTATCTATATATCCTACATGTAGTGTGTGCCTCGTCGATATTGTCTTAGGTTTGTACAGTAAATTTATCATATTCACGTGGTCAGTGGACCAATATGCTGTCTATATATCCTACATGTAGTGTGTGCCTCAACGATATTGTCTTAGGTTTGTACAGTAAATTTATCATATTCACGTTGTCAGTGGACCAATATGCTGTCTATATATCGTACATGTAGTGTGTGCCTCGTCGATATTGTCTTAGGTTTGTACAGTAAATTTATCATATTCACGTTGTCAGTGGACCAATATGCTGTCTATATATCCTACATGTAGTGTGTGCCTCGTCGATATTGTCTTAGGTTTGTACAGTAAATTTATCATATTCACGTTGTCAGTGGACCAATATGCTGTCTATATATCCTACATGTAGTGTGTGCCTCGTCGATATTGTCTTAGGTTTGTACAGTAAATTTATCATATTCACGTTGTCAGTAGACCAGTATGCTATCTATATATCCTACATGTAGTGTGTGCCTCAACGATATTGTCTTAGGTTTGTACAGTAAATTTATCATATTCTCGTTGTCAGTGGACCAATATGCTGTCTATATATCGTACATGTAGTGTGTGCCTCGTCGATATTGTCTTAGGTTTGTACAGTAAATTTATCATATTCACGTTGTCAGTGGACCAATATGCTGTCTATATATCCTACATGTAGTGTGTGCCTCGTCGATATTGTCTTAGGTTTGCACAGTAAATTTATCATATTCACGTTGTCAGTGGACCAATATGCTGTCTATATATCCTACATGTAGTGTGTGCCTCGACGATATTGTCTTAGGTTTGTACAGTAAATTTATCATATTCACGTTGTCAGTGGACCAATATGCTGTCTATATATCCTACATGTAGTGTGTGCCTCGTCGATATTGTCTTAGGTTTGTACAGTAAATTTATCATATTCACGTTGTCAGTAGACCAGTATGCTATCTATATATCCTACATGTAGTGTGTGCCTCAACGATATTGTCTTAGGTTTGTACAGTAAATTTATCATATTCTCGTTGTCAGTGGACCAATATGCTGTCTATATATCGTACATGTAGTGTGTGCCTCGTCGATATTGTCTTAGGTTTGTACAGTAAATTTATCATATTCACGTGGTCAGTGGACCAATATGCTGTCTATATATCCTACATGTAGTGTGTGCCTCGTCGATATTGTCTTAGTTTTGTACAGTAAATTTATCATATTCACGTGGTCAGTGGACCAATATGCTGTCTATATATCCTACATGTAGTGTGTGCCTCGTCGATATTGTCTTAGTTTTGTACAGTAAATTTATCATATTCACGTGGTCAGTGGACCAATATGCTGTCTATATATCCTACATGTAGTGTGTGCCTCGTCGATATTGTCTTAGTTTTGTACAGTAAATTTATCATATTCACGTGGTCAGTGGACCAATATGCTGTCTATATATCCTACATGTAGTGTGTGCCTCGTCGATATTGTCTTAGGTTTGTACAGTAAATTTATCATATTCACGTGGTCAGTGGACCAATATGCTGTCTATATATCCTACATGTAGTGTGTGCCTCGTCGATATTGTCTTAGGTTTGTACAGTAAATTTATCATATTCACGTTGTCAGTAGACCAGTATGCTATCTATATATCCTACATGTAGTGTGTGCCTCGTCGATATTGTCTTAGGTTTGTACAGTAAATTTATCATATTCACGTGGTCAGTGGACCAATATGCTGTCTATATATCGTACATGTAGTGTGTGCCTCGTCGATATTGTCTTAGGTTTGTACAGTAAATTTATCATATTCACGTTGTCAGTGGACCAATATGCTGTCTATATATCCTACATGTAGTGTGTGCCTCGTCGATATTGTCTTAGGTTTGTACAGTAAATTTATCATATTCACGTTGTCAGTGGACCAATATGCTATCTATATATCCTACATGTAGTGTGTGCCTCGTCGATATTGTCTCAGGTTTGTACAGTAAATTTATCATATTCACGTTGTCAGTGGACCAATATGCTGTCTATATATCCTACATGTAGTGTGTGCCTCAACGATATTGTCTTAGGTTTGTACAGTAAATTTATCATATTCACGTTCTCGGTGGACGATTAGGCTTGCTACACATACGACATGTAGTATGGGCCTCAACGATATTTTCATAAGCTTTTTGCGAGTAAATTTTCATTAAAAACTTCTTGTTCTAGTGGATCTGTAGGCTGGCTCCACAAATCACATGTGGTATGTGCCTCGGCGTTATTGTCTTGAGCATTGTGCTGTAAACTTTCATTAAAAACTCCAAATTGTCGTGGATCTATAGAATGGATCCACATACCAAATGTAGAACGTGTCTCGACGATATTGTCTTGAGCATTGTGCAGTAAACTTTCATTAAAGACTTCACGTTGTACCGTTAGTTAGTTCCATTTTATATAATGCAACATTTCACAACCTAGTTAGCCAGTACAACTTAATATTATTTTTATCCAATGTTCCGGAACTAAATTATCGACGGACTAACTACCCAATTGGCACGCGTATGAATATTGTATTGTAACCCTTCGTAGCAGCCCAACTACGTGACCGATTTCACCACGCGCGCTATGTCCGTAAGTAAAATTTATATTTTCGTATTATTAAATTAGCCCTTTGATGCCAAACATATAAAAATGAATGTAACGTAAAGTAAAGTTGTAAATAGTAAAGTAACTTACCCTTGAAGATCTTTTATTTGCTTGATTGAAATGGATACAAGTTGTGGCGTCGTCTTTCTGACGAGTACGTTGTCGTGATAAGTTTTTTTCTCATTAAATGGCTAATACCGTCGCGAATTTGTTTTAGGCGTGCTCACGTATTATTTGAGTAGATGGCTACCACTTTCATAACTTCTACTCCTCTTCTAGTAATTACCGACTATAAATAACCCTTCTTAGACTACAGCTTCAATGTCTCGTGCCAAGACGCCGACGCCCGGGTTGTGAGTCTACATATTGTGAAGGGAAGTAAAATCTTAAAGTTTTATAAAGTAACATATCGTAGGCATAATTCCATAGAACATTGGATATTTTAGGCCCACCTATCAGATATACATTTTTAGTTCTTGTACTCTAATTGGCAGCAACGTGGCAAGGCATACATTTAATTTACCAACTAAAAGTGGTGCTTGTAAGTTCCAATAATTAAATTGAACTTATAAGTAAACATTGCAATTCGAGTATTTATTACTACGACCTCAGAATTCACCACCCCCATGTGTTATCGTCATTCGGTACACATACTGATTGCGCGAATCTGCTATTGATGGACCTACTCTGCTATCAACTGGGTGAAACTGAGTGAAAACGCCACAATGCCTGCCATTAAAATAGAGTATCTGTCTAAAAACGAGTTAGTATTTGAACTGATATCTAGAGGTGTTAAATTAAATAGTGACAGTACAGTAAATGAACTTAGAAAGTCCTTAAGACAGTGTTTGAGAAACAATATTTTACCTACTGCAAGTAGCCTATTAAAAATAGATCGCAATCAGGAAGTACAACTTCTCAGTGAACAAGTGATTTTATTAGAACATGGGTGCAGTGAATTGAACAGTGATAGTTCACCTTTAGAAATCACCAAATTTCAAGAAAAATGTAAACATTTAATAAACCGTTTATTTTTAGACAACCAGCTAGAACTAGCTACTGTACATAGTGAAACTTTATCAGCTTTAAAGTGTATGCTATTAAATGTTGAACAACAGTTAGCTAAAAACTTGCTACCTAAAGTGAACCTAGAACAGCTTAAAGTGTTAGAAGCCAATTTAAATGAATCATTAGAACAAGATGAGGCTATGGAACAGGGAGTTAAAGAACAAATAGGCTCTACTTCTGTACAACCACCACCCCCATGTGTTATCGTCATTCGGTACAACGTTGTCGTGGATCTATAAAATTGATCCACATACCAAATGTAGAATGTGTCTCGACGATATTGTTTTGAGCATTGTGCAGTAATTTCATTAAAGACTTCACGTTGTCGTGGATCTATAGAATTGATCCACATACCAAATGTGGTATGTGCCTCGACGATATTGTCTTGAGCATTGTGCAATAAACTTTCATTAATACCTTCATGTTGTCCTGTATTTGTAGGTTGGCTACACATACAACTTGTGGTATAATATTTCTGTAATTTTTCTGACAACCCTATCTTGCCTTCTGTAATTTTTGACAATTCTACCTTTTTTTGTATAAAGTTTGTTATTGACGATGGAAGGTTTGAAAGAATAACGAGTTTTTGGACATTTTCCATCGTTATATGTTGCAAAATGTAAAACGCCATGTTTCGGGGATCTACCTTCTTCGTCAGGTTGGCGGAGGTATTATTACATACTAAAGAAGGGATGGAAGAAAAGAAAGGGAAGAAAAAGGTTCAAACATACCTGAAAGCTGCTTGAAGACAAGCCCAGGCGTTATCACGGCCAGAATTCTATCTTGCCTTCTGTTTTTTTATTGACTATTCTATGCTGCCTTCTGAAATTGTTGACATTTCTATCTTGCATTTTGTAACTCAATGACAATTCTATCTTGCATTTTGTAACTTCAATGACAATTCTATCTTGCATTTTGTAACTTCAATGACAATTCTATCTTGCCTTCTGTTTTTTCATTGACTATTCTATGCTGCCTTCTGAAATTGTTGACAATTCTATCTTGCATTTTGTAACTTCAATGACAATTCTATCTTGCCTTCTGTTTTTTCATTGACTATTCTATGCTGCCTTCTGAAATTGTTGACAATTCTATCTTGCATTTTGTAACTTCAATGACAATTCTATCTTGCCTTCTGTAATTTCCCTCAAATTGTATGTAAGTATTTCACAGTTTATATATAACAACATACTATGCTATCTAGTTAGCTGTAATTTTACTTGCAACTTTATTTTGCCGTTAATAATTTCAATGACGCCAATTTCTCTGACATCTGACTCTCACGGTCTGCAGTTTTTCGACAGATAAACATTAATTCTGTTGCTTCACCAATTCCATGTCAATAGCTGTAATTGTATTAATTGCGTCCGTTGTCTTTCTTTCTTACAAACTCCCAGTATTATCATCGTTATTTCTATGTATTTTCTAACTTAATGCAACATGGACACAAATACAAAATCAGAAATGTTCTGCAACAATTAAAGTAGTACGCATGAAATATGATTTTATATAGTGAATTTTTCGGTTATTTAAATTCTAATATGGAGTCATTGTAACAATATTCGAATGCAATTATTGGAATGAGGCCGGCTGTAAGAGAATCCTGGTTGGAAAACATAATGTTATATGTTCACTACCCACCCATTAGTGCGAATATTTATGTGGTATGTGGTATGATCACTAACCACCCTGTATTACGAGTAATTAAGTGATAGAGAAGGTCGATGTAATTGAAAATGTTTCCTGCTGTAACAGAATCCTACCCAGCAAACGTGCATGATCACTCGTACTGAGGCAAACGTGCATGATCACTCGTACTGAGGCAAACGTACATGGTCACTCGTACTGAGTCAAACGTTCATGGTCACTCGTACTGAGGCAAACGTACATGGTCACTCGTACTGAGGCAAACGTACATGGTCACTCGTACTGAGGCAAACGTACATGGTCACTCGTACTGAGGCAAACGTACGTGGTCACTCGTACTGAGTCAAACGTTCATGGTCACTCGTACTGAGGCAAACGTACATGGTCACTCGTACTGAGTCAAACGTTCATGGTCACTCGTACTGAGGCAAACGTACATGGTCACTCGTACTGAGTCAAACGTACATGGTCACTCGTACTGAGGCAAACGTACGTGGTCACTCGTACTGAGTCAAACGTACATGGTCACTCGTACTGAGGCAAACGTACATGGTCACTCGTACTGAGTCAAACGTTCATGGTCACTCGTACTGAGGCAAACGTACATGGTCACTCGTACTGAGGCAAACGTACATGGTCACTCGTACTGAGGCAAACGTACATGGTCACTCGTACTGAGGCAAACGTACGTGGTCACTCGTACCGAGGCAAACGTACATGGTCACTCGTACTGAGGCAAACGTACATGGTCACTCGTACTGAGGCAAACGTACATGGTCACTCGTACTGAGGCAAACGTACATGGTCACTCGTACTGAGGCAAACGTACATGGTCACTCGTACTGAGGCAAACGTACATGGTCACTCGTACTGAGGCAAACGTATAACTGATGAATCCTGCTAAGCGAACGTAACGTTGTATGACCACTACGTAGAAACTAGTAATTATGTGAAATAGCAGTTTAATGTAATAAACATGTGATCCGCTGTAATAGAATCCTGTTTGGCAAAGGTAAAGGTTATACTGTATGATCACTAGCCACCCCTTAGTACGAGTAATTAAGTGATAGAGAAGGTTGATGTAATGAACAGTGTGGCCTGCTGTAACAGAATCCTACTAGGCGTTGTAATCACTAACTACTCTGTATTATGAATAATTATGTGAAAGGGAAAGGTTGATGTAATGAACAGTGTGGCCTGCTGTAACAGAATCCTACTAGGCATTGTAATCACTAACTACTCTGTATTATGAATAATTATGTGAAAGGGAAGGTTGATGTAATGAACAGTGTGGCCTGCTGTAACAGAATCCTACTAGGCATTGTAATCACTAACTACTCTGTATTATGAATAATTATGTGAAAGGGAAGGTTGATGTAATGAACAGTGTGGCCTGCTGTAACAGAATCCTACTAGGCATTGTAATCACTAACTACTCTGTATTATGAATAATTATGTGAAAGGGAAGGTTGATGTAATGAACAGTGTGGCCTGCTGTAACAGAATCCTACTAGGCATTGTAATCACTAACTACTCTGTATTATGAATAATTATGTGAAAGGGAAGGTTGATGTAATGAACAGTGTGGCCTGCTGTAACAGAATCCTACTAGGCATTGTAATCACTAACTACTCTGTATTATGAATAATTATGTGAAAGGGAAGGTTGATGTAATGAACAGTGTGGCCTGCTGTAACAGAATCCTACTAGGCATTGTAATCACTAACTACTCTGTATTATGAATAATTATGTGAAAGGGAAGGTTGATGTAATGAACAGTGTGGCCTGCTGTAACAGAATCCTACTAGGCATTGTAATCACTAACTAATCTGTATTATGAATAATTATGTGAAAGGGAAGGTTGATGTAATGAACAGTGTGGCCTGCTGTAACAGAATCCTACTAGGCATTGTAATCACTAACTACTCTGTATTATGAATAATTATGTGAAAGGGAAGGTTGATGTAATGAACAGTGTGGCCTGCTGTAACAGAATCCTACTAGGCATTGTAATCACTAACTACTCTGTATTATGAATAATTATGTGAAAGGGAAGGTTGATGTAATGAACAGTGTGGCCTGCTGTAACAGAATCCTACTAGGCATTGTAATCACTAACTACTCTGTATTATGAATAATTATGTGAAAGGGAAGGTTGATGTAATGAACAGTGTGGCCTGCTGTAACAGAATCCTACTAGGCATTGTAATCACTAACTACTCTGTATTATGAATAATTATGTGAAAGGGAAGGTTGATGTAATGAACAGTGTGGCCTGCTGTAACAGAATCCTACTAGGCATTGTAATCACTAACTACTCTGTATTATGAATAATTATGTGAAAGGGAAGGTTGATGTAATGAACAGTGTGGCCTGCTGTAACAGAATCCTACTAGGCATTGTAATCACTAACTACTCTGTATTATGAATAATTATGTGAAAGGGAAGGTTGATGTAATGAACAGTGTGGCCTGCTGTAACAGAATCCTACTAGGCATTGTAATCACTAACTACTCTGTATTATGAATAATTATGTGAAAGGGAAGGTTGATGTAATGAACAGTGTGGCCTGCTGTAACAGAATCCTACTAGGCATTGTAATCACTAACTACTCTGTATTATGAATAATTATGTGAAAGGGAAGGTTGATGTAATGAACAGTGTGGCCTGCTGTAACAGAATCCTACTAGGCATTGTAATCACTAACTAATCTGTATTATGAATAATTATGTGAAAGGGAAGGTTGATGTAATGAACAGTGTGGCCTGCTGTAACAGAATCCTACTAGGCATTGTAATCACTAACTACTCTGTATTATGAATAATTATGTGAAAGGGAAGGTTGATGTAATGAACAGTGTGGCCTGCTGTAACAGAATCCTACTAGGCATTGTAATCACTAACTACTCTGTATTATGAATAATTATGTGAAAGGGAAGGTTGATGTAATGAACAGTGTGGCCTGCTGTAACAGAATCCTACTAGGCATTGTAATCACTAACTACTCTGTATTATGAATAATTATGTGAAAGGGAAGGTTGATGTAATGAACAGTGTGGCCTGCTGTAACAGAATCCTACTAGGCATTGTAATCACTAACTACTCTGTATTATGAATAATTATGTGAAAGGGAAGGTTGATGTAATGAACAGTGTGGCCTGCTGTAACAGAATCCTACTAGGCATTGTAATCACTAACTAATCTGTATTATGAATAATTATGTGAAAGGGAAGGTTGATGTAATGAACAGTGTGGCCTGCTGTAACAGAATCCTACTAGGCATTGTAATCACTAACTACTCTGTATTATGAATAATTATGTGAAAGGGAAGGTTGATGTAATGAACAGTGTGGCCTGCTGTAACAGAATCCTACTAGGCATTGTAATCACTAACTACTCTGTATTATGAATAATTATGTGAAAGGGAAGGTTGATGTAATGAACAGTGTGGCCTGCTGTAACAGAATCCTACTAGGCATTGTAATCACTAACTACTCTGTATTATGAATAATTATGTGAAAGGGAAGGTTGATGTAATGAACAGTGTGGCCTGCTGTAACAGAATCCTACTAGGCATTGTAATCACTAACTACTCTGTATTATGAATAATTATGTGAAAGGGAAGGTTGATGTAATGAACAGTGTGGCCTGCTGTAACAGAATCCTACTAGGCATTGTAATCACTAACTACTCTGTATTATGAATAATTATGTGAAAGGGAAGGTTGATGTAATGAACAGTGTGGCCTGCTGTAACAGAATCCTACTAGGCATTGTAATCACTAACTACTCTGTATTATGAATAATTATGTGAAAGGGAAGGTTGATGTAATGAACAGTGTGGCCTGCTGTAACAGAATCCTACTAGGCATTGTAATCACTAACTACTCTGTATTATGAATAATTATGTGAAAGGGAAGGTTGATGTAATGAACAGTGTGGCCTGCTGTAACAGAATCCTACTAGGCATTGTAATCACTAACTACTCTGTATTATGAATAATTATGTGAAAGGGAAGGTTGATGTAATGAACAGTGTGGCCTGCTGTAACAGAATCCTACTAGGCATTGTAATCACTAACTACTCTGTATTATGAATAATTATGTGAAAGGGAAGGTTGATGTAATGAACAGTGTGGCCTGCTGTAACAGAATCCTACTAGGCATTGTAATCACTAACTACTCTGTATTATGAATAATTATGTGAAAGGGAAGGTTGATGTAATGAACAGTGTGGCCTGCTGTAACAGAATCCTACTAGGCATTGTAATCACTAACTACTCTGTATTATGAATAATTATGTGAAAGGGAAGGTTGATGTAATGAACAGTGTGGCCTGCTGTAACAGAATCCTACTAGGCATTGTAATCACTAACTACTCTGTATTATGAATAATTATGTGAAAGGGAAGTTTGTTTTAATGAACAGAACATGAGGCTGTGAATTTTAGTTTTTATTTGAAAGCTAGTGTCTAGTTTTTATTTACTTACCCGCATGTTTACGCCAGTAAATTTCTGTTCACTATTTTGAATTATTCAAGTAAGTGCCTGTATAGTTATCTTCGAAGTGAACAACTTGATGTCAGAATAGTTGAAGAGTACAATATTATAGTCATTTAATTGAATTATTATATTATACTCCATTTTATATTGGACGAAAACGTAAACGTTTATGTTTATATACGTATATGTAAACAGCTGATACCTGTTAACTGTATGCAACACTTTGCTGCTCCCGGCTTGTGCAAGCGTACTTTTAAAGTGGTCGTGCTCGCTTATGCGTTGTTGGATTTCGATAACCAAAATATAATTGGGATTGGTACAAAAACTTAATACTAATAACTAAAAATAGTAGGTATCTTGTAGTTTTTTATACCTATACGGTTTGTTGTGTTATTTGATTTTTAACATTTTCAATATGCCTCATTTTGTTGATAGTTATTTCATTAAAATCGAATAAAAAACAACTGATTAGTACTACCAAACATAATACCATGTTTTACAACATTACACATCAGGAAGTATAGTTTTGTAAACTGTTTTACTCTGAACAGCTGATTTAAAGTCAATGAGCTGATTAATGTGAACAGCTGTTTATTTAAGCTAATAAAATTTGTTTATGTTTCTGGCATTGTTTGCATTTTACTCATAACTAACTTATTTCTTCTGTAATGTAAAAGTTGTTTTGTGTCCATTCCAACTACTTTAGTATAAAGTATTGTTTGTTTTAATTAGTAAGTGTTTATGGTTTAGTTTCTTTTCATTAGCAACAGAAATGGTAAATAATTATACACCGTGTCCCAAAAAAAACTGAACAACTTTAAAGCCTAATAAAATCCGCAAAGTTAAATTTAGATTATTATAAGCATGACCACATGAAGGTAGAGTTTATAAAGTTTTTTTTAATGTTAGTTGTAAAGATCAGCTGTTTCATTGTTGTTTGCTCAAACTGCTTAACCCCAAAACATAACCTACAATAAAGCAGTCACTATGAATGCACAGGAGAAAGCGCAGTGTGTTGAGTGGTACATTGAAACCAAATCAGATATTGTAGTGCAAAGAAGGTTTAGAACACGCTATGGTCGCCATCCACCATCAAGGAACAGCATTCGAGCCTGGTATGATAAGTTCATGTTAACTGGCAGCATAAAACATTCAAAAAACAATGGTAGGCCTAAACTGCCAAATGAAGCTATTGAGAACGTGCAACAAACATTTCTACGGAGTCCTCAAAAATCTATTCGCACTGCAGCACGTGAGTTAAATTTATCAAAATCCAGTGTTCAAAGAATTTTAAAGAAAAATTTGAAAATGAAACCTTATAAGCTGCAAATTTTGCAGCAAATTACTCCAGATGACAAACTTAAACGTAAACACTTTGCAGTTACTGTGCTTGATCGTTTAACTGCTGATGAGAACTTTCTAAAGAAGGTAGTGTTTTCTGATGAGGCCACGTTCCATGTATGTGGAAAAGTGAATAAACATAACGTGCGTATTTGGGGTACAGAAAGACCATATCAAGTTCGGGAACATGTTCGAGACAGTCCCAAGTTAAATGTGTGGTGTGCTATTTCCTATGACAGACTTATTGGCCCGTTTTTCTTCAATGAAAAAACAATTAATGGTAACATTTATCTAGACATGCTAGAAAACTACGCTTACCCACAGCTAGAAGACCTACAGCCCAACGTTTTTTTTCAACAAGATGGTGCCCCTCCGCACTGGAACTTATTTGTAAGAGAATCACTTGATGACACTTTCCCTCGTCGGTGGATTGGGCGCGGTGGTTCCATAGCCTGGCCCCCACGGTCCCCAGACATAACACCATGTGATTTTTTTGTCTGGGGATTTGTAAAAGACCAGGTTTTCAAGTCTAAAGTGTTAAACATTCAAGAATTGAGACTAAGGATTATCACGGCCTTTTCCAAAATTAATGAGGAAATGCGTCATCGAGTGTGGGCAGAGTTAGATAGCCGAATCGACTATCTTTTTGCCAACAATGGAAACCATGTTGAGGTTCACAAATAAAGGTTGTACCCAAAATAACTTAAGATTATGCGTGTTACTTTAAATCAAAAAAATCTTTTATATGTGTGTTATTAAAATAATTACAATCTAATAAAGTTGTTCAGTTTTTTTTGGGACACGGTGTATTACCAATTTTACATTTTCATTTTTTTTTTCATTTTTAATGCAATATTCTTTTCTAAAAGTATCTACGTGAAAACATGCCGCGTAACACACTCCGCTGAAGTGGCATGCACAATTTAAATAAAAACTGCGTAGCTCACTAATTTTTAAAATCTCTTGCAGACAGGTAGACAGTCCGGCAGAATTGTACACTTCCCAGACACACATGTCAGATTTCAAAATATGAATTATTTTGCTAGCCTACTGAGTGATTTGCTACAGTAACGCTCAGCCCATGGATGGAATACCCATCATAAAACACAACGTTATTGAGAAATGAAGTTATACACAAAATTTCAAGTCCATACCTCAATTTATTCTTGATATATCAAACAGGAGACAAACACACAAGCAGGTACACAGAGAGACGAGAAGAATATGCAAAGTTTCAAGTCCATACCTCAATTTATTCTTGATATATCCAACAGGAGACAAACACACAAGCAGATACACAGAGAGACGAGAAGAATATGCAAAGTTTCAAGTCCATACCTCAATTTATTCTTGATATATCCAACAGGAGACAAACACACAAGCAGATACACAGAGAGACGAGAAGAATATGCAAAGTTTCAAGTCCATACTTCAATTTATTCTTGATATATCCAACAGGAGATAAACACACAAGCAGATACACAGAGAGACGAGAAGAATATGCAAAGTTTCAAGTCCATACCTCAATTTATTCTTGATATATCCAACAGGAGATAAACACACAAGCAGATACACAGAGAGACGAGAAGAATATGCAAAGTTTCAAGTCCATACCTCAATTTATTCTTGATATATCCAACAGGAGATAAACGCACAAGCAGATACACAGAGAGACGAGAAGAATATGCAAAGTTTCAAGTCCATACCTCAATTTATTCTTGATATATCCAACAGGAGACAAACACACAACCAGATACACAGAGAGACGAGAAGAATATGCAAAGTTTCAAGTCCATACCTCAATTTATTCTTGATATATCCAACAGGAGACAAACACACAACCAGATACACAGAGAGACGAGAAGAATATGCAAAGTTTCAAGTCCATACCTCAATTTATTCTTGATATATCCAACAGGAGACAAACACACAAGCAGATACACAGAGAGACGAGAAGAATATGCAAAGTTTCAATTCCATACCTCAATTTATTCTTGATATATCCAACAGGAGACAAACACACAACCAGATACACAGAGAGACGAGAAGAATATGCAAAGTTTCAAGTCCATACCTCAATTTATTCTTGATATATCCAACAGGAGACAAACACACAAGCAGATACACAGAGAGACGAGAAGAATATGCAAAGTTTCAAGTCCATACCTCAATTTATTCTTGATATATCCAACAGGAGACAAACACACAAGCAGGTACACAGAGAGACGAGAAGAATATGCAAAGTTTCAAGTCCATACCTCAATTTATTCTTGATATATCCAACAGGAGACAAACACACAAGCAGATACACAGAGAGACGAGAAGAATATGCAAAGTTTCAAGTCCATACCTCAATTTATTCTTGATATATCCAACAGGAGACAAACACACAAGCAGATACACAGAGAGACGAGAAGAATATGCAAAGTTTCAAGTCCATACCTCAATTTATTCTTGATATATCCAACAGGAGACAAACACACAAGCAGATACACAGAGAGACGAGAAGAATATGCAAAGTTTCAAGTCCATACCTCAATTTATTCTTGATATATCCAACAGGAGACAAACACACAACCAGATACACAGAGAGACGAGAAGAATATGCAAAGTTTCAAGTCCATACCTCAATTTATTCTTGATATATCCAACAGGAGACAAACACACAAGCAGATACACAGAGAGACGAGAAGAATATGCAAAGTTTCAAGTCCATACCTCAATTTATTCTTGATATATCCAACAGGAGACAAACACACAAGCAGATACACAGAGAGACGAGAAGAATATGCAAAGTTTCAAGTCCATACCTCAATTTATTCTTGATATATCCAACAGGAGACAAACACACAAGCAGATACACAGAGAGACGAGAAGAATATGCAAAGTTTCAATTCCATACCTCAATTTATTCTTGATATATCCAACAGGAGACAAACACACAAGCAGATACACAGAGAGACGAGAAGAATATGCAAAGTTTCAAGTCCATACCTCAATTTATTCTTGATATATCCAACAGGAGACAAACACACAAGCAGGTACACAGAGAGACGAGAAGAATATGCAAAGTTTCAAGTCCATACCTCAATTTATTCTTGATATATCCAACAGGAGACAAACACACAAGCAGATACACAGAGAGACGAGAAGAATATGCAAAGTTTCAAGTCCATACCTCAATTTATTCTTGATATATCCAACAGGAGACAAACACACAAGCAGATACACAGAGAGACGAGAAGAATATGCAAAGTTTCAAGTCCATACCTCAATTTATTCTTGATATATCCAACAGGAGACAAACACACAAGCAGATACACAGAGAGACGAGAAGAATATGCAAAGTTTCAATTCCATACCTCAATTCATTTTCATGATATCAATGTGAGTCATAGGCTTTGCTGAGGCGCAACAGAACCTCATGGAGTGACATCGAATTCTGTTTTGCCTGTATAGAAATGAAACCTCATGCAATATTTCAAATCTATAGGTCAGTTCGTTCACGAGAATGAGTAATTTTGTTGTTATTAGCAGTAGTGCAGTAGTTTGTAGACTAATAATTGTTTGTGTGAGAAATTACATTATTGGCTGCTGATACCAAATCTATAGGTCAGTTCGTTCACGAGAATGAGTAATTTTGTTGTTATTAGCAGTAGTGCAGTAGTTTTGTAGACTAATAATTGTTTGTGTGAGAAATTACATTATTGGCTGCTGATACCAAACGGCTTGGCCGATTTAAATTTTTTTAAACAATATTACAGCATTTAATTGCCATCTCAAAATTTAAGCTTTGGTTACGGGGGTGGGCATGAGGGTAAGCACCCCCATTAAGAACCATAATAGCACAAATTTTACTTTCAAATTATTCTGTGATTAATAACATACACTGCATAGTCTATATTTTTGCATGAAATGGGTAACTTGAAAACACGTATGACACTTTTATGATTTCTGCACTATGTCCATACACCATCTGCCGTAGAATGTCCGTTACAAAGCGAGATATGTCATATCACAATGTTCCCACCACAATTGTAATAAAGATATACCCGTGAATTATTATATGAGTAACAAATATATTGGTTGGGGATTTTAATTCCCTCATACAATACTTATTACCTTACATTGTTGACTAGTTTGTAATATTGTGTATATATATATATATATATATATATATATATATATATATATATATATATATATATATATAAAAACACACACACACACACACATGCACAGTGTGAGTTAAAAGTATGGATACACTCTGTTAAGTGAGCACATACTCCGTTGCCACGAACAAAACTATCACAATTTTATTTGTATTCTGTTTTTGATTAGATTATCTTTACATCGATATGCTGCTTCAGTTAATCTAACAGTTATCAGTAAGTAAAACGTCATGTACTAATACAATTTTTAATTCCGTGCATACTGTTTTGGTTGCCAATGCAATAAATAAATAATAATGTAATTTGAATGATGAAGGAAACAGGATTTTTCCGGACATTTGCCATCGTTAAGTGAAACAAGAAAACAGTAACACTACGTTTCGAGATCTGCAATCTGATCTCTTCTTCAGGTAAAGAACTAACCTAATACATAATTACAAACTAGGTTTATGTATTAGGTTAGTTCTTTACCTGAAGAAGAGATCAGATTGCAGATCTCGAAACGTAGTGTTACTGTTTTCTTGTTTCACTTAACGATGGCAAATGTCCGGAAAAATCCTGTTTCCTTCACAATCCTTCCATCGTCAAAAATAACCTTCAAACAAAGAATTGAATGATGAGATAGTTTCCCGGGATAGGCGTGCAATGGAAGTTATGAAATAGTCGGCCTCACTTAAGCCGTTGTAATTTTGTGCTATGCGGGAGTCGAGAACTGCTGGGTCACGCATAGCAGACGTCATATAAATACCAGTCATTAGTGAAAAAAAGGATTCTGCTGTCTGACGATTTTTAAAATTTCTTAGTGAATAAGCATATATCTTCTACAAAATTGTTACCTATGAACTTTAAATTGAAATTCTGTAATGTTATTTTTTATTATAAATAGAATATTTTTGCGTCCATACATAAGTTTTTATTATTATCTAGTCGATAAATAATGTTTCAGTAAATAAATTTAGTTTCTGAGAGGACACCCTTATCCAATGTATTCGTAAATTATCCATCGCATACATTTCATAATATCTTCCGGGTTTTTTAGACCTAATGAAACAAAACAGTTGATAGATATGATTGATTAACTATTATAAATAGGTCAAGAAAGGAGTTTTGACGTATTTGTTCGATTTAATACTCAGCTAGAGGTGTGGATAAAGAGGACGTGAAAACCTCTGTTCCATACATGGTAGACTGGCTGCTTGTAGACCACCTTTCTCAACAAATTGTAGGCCTGCAGATATTTCTTTGAACGTCTTTCCAACTCCTTTCGGATGCCCAAAGTACACTTCAATACTGGAATTTTCCAATATTTCATTCAATTTACTAACTTTATGATTTAAAAAATACATATTATATTTCACAAATGTTGTATATTTGAAAAAGGTTAGCACGTTTATTTTTTGATCAATTACTGAATCGCTACGTTAAGGATGCTCAGCTGTATTGTGTTAATAACTAAAAATCCAGTTGTTTGTCTGTATGGCCTAGATAACACTATTCACACTTTCCTTATATTTTGATTGTTTAATAATGTCATGGATTATTTCTACTCTTATTACTCATCACAATACAAAATGATATATATATATATATATATATATATATATATATATATATATATATAAAGACCTGGAATTTTATGACAAAAGCGATAATAGTCTTGATTACAGACGCGCAAAATTGCATACCAATCAAGGTATAAATCTGTTAAAACAATATAGAGAATCAGGTTATTTTATAAGAGAAAACTTAAAATTTTAAATAGATTACTAAATTTGTCAATATTTTTCTTAAATAAATGGCTAATGCAATAACATTAATAAAAAGCGAAACAGAAAAAATAGAAGAAGAAAGAAATTAAAAAAATCTTAGAGTTAATACAAAATGCAGAAGCAAACTTTAAGAATTTGAGAAAAAAACTTATACAATCTTCTAGATGACAAATTTAAACCAGAGCTCGTAGAAATACAGTTCAAAAATGGTAAGAGTACTGTACATACATTAAACAATGAAGAATCAGATTCATTTACATTCGATACAGAAGATGAAGAAAAATTTTTTGAAATAGTCAAAAAGATTATTAATAGCACAATTGATGTAGATGAGTTACAACATATTTCTGGAGGCCGACTGTATAAATATAGATTTAGACCAAAATACGGTTGTGGAATAAGAGAAAATCTTAAATTCTAAAAAAACAACAAACTTTTTGATGGATACAATTTTATAAGCTCAAAGCAGATATAACAACACTGACAATATACTTTACATTGATTCGAAGCGGATTTGACAATATTTCCAAAAGATTATACACTTCTTCCAAACAGATTTTACGTTGATTTCAAGCGGATTTGACATAACTTTTAATAGATAGTTCATGGCTTCGTGAGCTTGCTTCGTGGTCTAGCTTCGTGAGCTGGCTTCGTGGTCTAGCTTCGTGAGCTGTCTTAGTGAGCTTGCTACGTGGTCTTCCTTCGTGGTCTTCCTTTGTGAGTTTGCTTCGAAAAGTTAATTGAAATAAAATAAGATATTTTTTCCTATGTAAATGGAGCTACTAAAGGAATTAAATGAAGTTGGCGAGCTAAGATTTAAAGAATATAAGAAATTAATTGATTTAGAAGAAAATAAGAAATACAAAATTGTGACATTGGAGAAAATGAAAGATAAATTCGGGTTTACAATAATTGCAGAGTTGGAAGATTGTAAAGTACACTTGCCGAACAGATTTTTGAATGTTTTGGATGAAAAAAAGATTAAAGAATTGAATAAACGTGATAAATTACACTTGGTTGTTACTGGAAAGAAGACTATTAAAGATAAAGACTGTGTTACTATCAATTTTGTAGAATAAAAGATTTCGAAAATTTTTCGTTTATTCGTAGCAGACATTTCAAATAGATTGATTTGACTAGACAACTCAAGAAAGTAGAAGCAAACAGCTATAGATTCGGTAATTTTTCATTCGTGAGTTACTGTTTGATTTTACAGATTCGTTTATTGTCCTTTAAACAGGAATTTCTATTGATTTACTGTCTGTCCCAAAAGTGAGCTAGAAACCCCATATTCATATCTACTTATATATATACATATATAAAGTATGG
Source organism: Homalodisca vitripennis (assembly GCF_021130785.1). NCBI lineage: Eukaryota > Metazoa > Arthropoda > Insecta > Hemiptera > Cicadellidae > Homalodisca > Homalodisca vitripennis. The sequence continues at coordinate 10,692,738 of NC_060215.1, read as the reverse complement.
ATACACTCAGTTTAGTTTTTGGTGGATAAAGATGGATAGATAGAACTCGGGATACGTTTCTTGGAAATAAAAGTTAACTTTTTGGTCACTGTTACAACTTTGCCCATTTTAAATGGGGGTTAAAGTGTTAAATGTAAAGACCCTCATTTAAAAGTTGTTGATAAAAATGGAGAGCAGTGAAAACTAGAGCTTTCTATCTCAACTCAGTACAAAATTAGTTAAGTTAAAAGCATGGATGGATGCTGCTCAACCTTCAATGGATAAAGATAGGAAAATGAAACTCAGGACATCCCTCTATTAAAAAAGTGAACCATTTCCCCAACTTAAGCTTTTTGGGGGGAAGTTTAAAACTTGTAAATGTTAAGTTACAGTAGCGCTAGTAGTTACAATCACGTTAAACAATAAAACGTCTAAAACTTGCTTACCTTTTGTTTTTTAAATCAGTTGTTGAAACTGCTGTCCCAGAATAGTTAGTCAATTTTTAAAACATGTTGTAGAAACTTGAAATAGAACGCTGTCTGGAATCATGAGGATAAATGGAAACGTTAGATAAATAAATACCAAAAAAACACGAGAAATGGACTAGCAGAAATGTCAAAAATTGCTTATCATTGTTGGTGGGCTGATCATCGTTATGAATTGGGATGAAATTAACACAATACAGTGGAATATCACCTTTGTTTAAGAAATTAATCAAGACTTGAAAGATTATATTAGAGAACGACCGCTCAGTTGAAAATTTCTGACTAACCAATGCGGAGTCACAGTATGGTTTTAAAAGTTCAACTAAAATTAATTAATAGTATAAAAAGATCAGCCCCCATCCTGATTCGCCGAGTTTTCGTATCCGCCGTGACGATCGCCGTTTGCCATTGGCCACCGGTCACTTGTCAGTGGTTGGTTGTCCCAGCAGGCCTACTGTGACCTAATTCGATAATTCAGTTCTTAATAATAAATAAGTGATCTTATTATGTACACGGCTTAGCTATAGTACACTTAGAGCTCAGATAGTGTGTACAATACGTTACCATGATGATATAAGAGAGGGTATAGTTATTGACTGTATCATTGTTACAGTAATGACATTGCATTAACGAGTATGTTATTTATGGGTTTGGAAATGAATCAGGATCAGATGAAAACAAAATAAACAACCCAATATAAACCAATTAATCATATCCATTGTTTACAGTTGTGTATAAAGCCTGTTAATTACTCACGCTGACTCTGATGACTGACTCACCTAGACTTCTCCACTTGATCGACCCTAACTACAGTAATGTTCTGATCTTAATCCATTATTTCGTAGATTAACAAACAATTTTACACTTTTAATGTGTTAAGTACATTTTTTTGTAGTATTATAAAATGAATCCCTGTTCGTTTTTCCTTCGTTTGACGAAAGTTCATACTTCTTCAAAATACTCGCATTAGTTCAAATTCCGAGATTAAAACAGTAGCGATAATTTGTCCATTTTATCACCATTATTAATGTTTTACACTGGCGTTGGATGAATGTTTAGTGTGGAATCGCGTGTTCTATATCTGTCAAAGAATGAGTTGAGATGTTATCAATGGGTGAGTTCCTGTCCAACAGGTGAGTATTAAACTGTCTTTTAGTCAGATCTGTGCTTGTGGTTGGGTTAATTTTAAATGTATAGAATGATTCTTATCCTCTCGAAAAATGAATACTACAGGGTATCTTTGTTGTAATGCAATATGAAGGATGGGACGTATTAGCGTGTAAATATGAACTCTGACATCGTAGAATTTGACTTTCAAGGCTTTAGTGAATCTTGTTACCCCTTTAAACATATCCTTCCAAGGTACCCATTTCTCTTGTATGAACATTCCCAACTTTTCTTGTAATACACTGGCATTGACAGATCAAAAAGAATTCTGTTTGAATACTAATTAAAGGCTCATTGATGTGTTGTAAAATAATAAAATACCATGTTTAAATTATTTATAAATCATACTAAATTTACTGTCTCAAAAGCCTTTAAAAATAATTTACTAATATAAAAAACGTTCAATATATTATTTTGTGGTATTGAAATTTATATTTCTACCACCAGTGGACTACGTACCTTTCAAAACAAAATTCAAATAAAAACGGTCATATTTCACCACGTAAATATAAGGCTTAACTCAGGGCTGACACAACATGTTGTAATTTAGAATTCAATTAAAAAGGATTATCTTGGCACTGAAACAACTTAGGGTCATCTCAGAACTGAAATGGTGTGGGTCAACTGATTACTTAAATAATCTATAATGAACTGAGGTCTGAAATAGAAATTAAGGAACTTACTTAAATAAGTTTAACTCAATCCCAGTTCAGTACGTAAAGTTAACCTCACCAGGAATTATATATAGTGTTAAAATAATCTAATAATAATAATAATACATCTTTTATTCCGTCAAAACGTTTTACAAGAAATTCACAAAATGGTGTAATGTTCCGTTAGTGCTCATTCGTGCTTCTACCCCCATCATCGGTGCTCATCTGGGCTTGCCACTATTGGATTGAGCTTTAATGAGCTTCACGGATCTTAGCCTCGCCAGAAAACAGATATATTGTTAAAATAGTCTCACACTTGTGTAGTGTTTCGTTAGTGCTCATTCGTGCTTCTACTCCCATCATTAGTGCTCATCTGGGCTTGCCACTATTGGATTGAGCTTTAATGAGCTTCACGGATCTTAGCCTCGCCAGAAAACAGATATATTGTTAAAATAGTCTCACACTTGTGTAGTGTTTCGTTAGTGCTCATTCGTGCTTCTACTCCCATCATTAGTGCTCATCTGGGCTTGCCACTAATGGATTGAGCTCTAATGAGCTTCACGGATCTTAGCCTCGCCAGAAAACAGATATATTGTTAAAATAGTCTCACACTTGTGTAGTGTTTCGTTAGTGCTCATTCGTGCTTCTACTCCCATCATTAGTGCTCATCTGGGCTTGCCACTATTGGATTGAGCTCTAATGAGCTTCACGGATCTTAGCCTCGCCAGAAAACAGATATATTGTTAAAATAGTCTCACACTTGTGTAGTGTTTCGTTAGTGCTCATTCGTGCTTCTACTCCCATCATTAGTGCTCATCTGGGCTTGCCACTATTGGATTGAGCTTTAATGAGCTTCACGGATCTTAGCCTCGCCAGAAAACAGATATATTGTTAAAATAGTCTCACACTTGTGTAGTGTTTCGTTAGTGCTCATTCGTGCTTCTACTCCCATCATTAGTGCTCATCTGGGCTTGCCACTAATGGATTGAGCTCTAATGAGCTTCACGGATCTTAGCCTCGCCAGAAAACAGATATATTGTTAAAATAGTCTCACACTTGTGTAGTGTTTCGTTAGTGCTCATTCGTGCTTCTACTCCCATCATTAGTGCTCATCTGGGCTTGCCACTATTGGATTGAGCTCTAATGAGCTTCACGGATCTTAGCCTCGCCAGAAAACAGATATATTGTTAAAATAGTCTCACACTTGTGTAGTACTTCGTTAGTGCTCATTCGTGCTTCTACTCCCATCATTAGTGCTCATCTGGGCTTGCCACTATTGGATTGAGCTCTAATGAGCTTCACGGATCTTAGCCTCGCCAGAAAACAGATATATTGTTAAAATATTCTCACACTTGTGTAGTGTTTCGTTAGTGCTCATTCGTGCTTCTACTCCCATCATTAGTGCTCATCTGGGCTTGCCACTATTGAATTGAGCTTTAATGAGCTTCACGGATGTTAGCCTCGCCAGAAAACAGATATATTGTTAAAATAGTCTCACACTTGTGTAGTGTTTCGTTAGTGCTCATTCGTGCTTCTACTCCCATCATTAGTGCTACTTTAGTCTTGTACCTATTAAGAAATCGAATTAGCGTCATGGAAGTTAGTCCCGCCCATCACTTCCCGATAAAGTATAACACATAGATTAGAGAACGGTTGGTGATTTCTTTAGGGTTCACTAGTTCTTTCCATCGTTAGTGCCCACTCCGTTCAGAACCTATAACTCATGTACATATTGCAACATTTAAATTCTTTTCTTAAGGCGATTTTATTTTGACCTGATTACAGAATTTTTTCACATGAACGTTATCAAATTGACCTTTTCTTCTTTTGTATTTTCAGGGAAGTTAACGTTAAAGGACATAAATACAAAATATTTTTCAAACTTAAAGTGTAGTTGTCAACCGCAATGCCCTAAATACCCTACGACATAGCTTTATATACTAGTTCGTTCTAAATCAGATAAAATTTGAGGAAGAATGTACTGAATGATCTTTCTAATATTCCCTAACGTCGGAAACTAATTTGAAAGAATGAAACTTAGATACTGTATGGATAAAATCATAAAACTGGAAATGGTTATTTAATAACAGTTAATATTTTATATAACTTTTAATCACTAATGTCATACTATGTGCTGGAATTAAAACAAAATGCATATAAATATACGCAAAATATTTTTTACAAATGTTCAAATCATGAATTACTTCCCGTAAAATTGTGTTACATACAGAATGTTCTAAATAAACATGTTATAATTCAGAAAATAGTGATACGAAATTTGGCGTAGGAATTATAGTGTCTTAAAGTACTGTGTCACATATTCTGTAAATTCAATGACAACCAACAACCCCAAATTTATCTCGCTCTATTAAATATGCATTAGTAGAGTTAACATATCAGAAATACAATAAATTAATGATTAATACTAAGTGAAAGTATATTAATATTTACAATTCATTACAAAATAGAATCCATTAAAGTTCAGTAAATAAGCTGAATTCAGTAAGAACATAGTAGTAATTGTTATCAACCTTACACACTTCACGTTCAGTCGATGGTATGCTTGCCTGTGTTGTGAGTGTGGAACACTAGGTCGCTGTTAGAAACCTATAATTGTTAATAATCTTCAACACTTCACGTTCAGTCGATGGTATGCTTGCCTGTGTTGTGAGTGTGGAACACTAGGTCGCTGTTAGAAACCTATAATTGTTAATAATCTTCAACACTTCACGTTCAGTCGATGGTATGCTTGCCTGTGTTGTGAGTGTGGAACACTAGGTCGCTGTTAGAAACCTATAATTGTTAATAATCTTCAACACTTCACGTTCAGTCGATGGTATGCTTGCCTGTGTTGTGAGTGTGGAACACTAGGTCGCTGTTAGAAACCTATAATTGTTAATAAATCTTCAACACTTCACGTTCAGTCGATGGTATGCTTGCCTGTGTTGTGAGTGTGGAACACTAGGTCGCTGTTAGAAACCTATAATTGTTAATAATCTTCAACACTTCACGTTCAGTCGATGGTATGCTTGCCTGTGTTGTGAGTGAGGAACACCAACTCGTTGCTAGAAAACTATTATTTCGTAACAATGTACAACACTTTCCATGTTTACCCAATGGTCTCATCACTTGCTCTGTGGCGAGAATGACACTTAAACAACTATAACAATACAGTAGGTCCATTGTAGTTGAATAATGGAATGTCCACTTTCCAAGTTCTCGAAACTCAGAGCACAGTTCTGTTGTATTCATCTGCGCAATCTACCTTCCGTAAATGCTTCTTAAGAAGAAATAACAAAAAATTTCGCCAATCCTGTATTTGACAACTTTGGAAGACATATATTTAAACTAGTTTGAAGATTTTTCATTTCTATACTACTTGTCATACTAACTGATTAAAAACCGTTGAACTTATTCCTAAAAATATCCTTGTGCTGTTTACGGAGTGATAGGATATTCAGGATGGGTAAGACTGGGAGTAGGAGCTGTCTTTCATTTCTATACTACTTGTCATACTAACTGATTAAAAACCGTTGAACTTATTCCTAAAAATATCCTTGTGCTGTTTACGGAGCGATTGGATATTCAGGATGGGTAAGACTGGGAGTAGGAGCTGTCTGGTGATACTATTTCTAGTGATGCCACCTTGGAAGAAAGGGAAGGAAGCTCTGTTCCAGTCTCGATAAGTCGAAGGGGAAGGGGAAGCCTTACTCCCCCACGCTTAGCTTTAAAAAAACCATGAACCCTGAGGAAGCCCCACCCACCCCTCAGTCAACCCCCGTAATAAACTAGAGCTAGCGACCAGTCTTTTTACCCAATTATTTTCATAGGTACGATGGTTATCGCGAGATAACCGAGTCAAGCGACGTCGAGCGTGGCTGCTGCTCGGATGGATGACTGCTGAGCGATCGTGTCCTTGCAAGCAGTCCATCTACTCAGCCGTTGTGTTGGTTCGGACATTTAAGCCGCTGCCCCCAGGTCGTGTTATAGAGAAATTCTTAGTTTTACTTTGCCTTGTAAAATAAGACATTGTTTGTCTTTTGCCTTTTTTTAACTCAGCATTTGCGGTTAGTTATATGCCGCTCCTGGACATTCATCGAGGTTTCCCAGAGTTAAGTAACACGTTATTTTTTACGTACCCAGTGTAGTGTGTGTTAAACTGGCAGGTATAAACCACTCAGAAGTGAACACTCCTGTGTTATATTACAACTGCCTTTTTAAAAGTATAAATGATTTTGTTTGTTACCTTCTTTTCAAATTACACAGTGCTTACATCAGTGCAATTCTTTCTCAACCTTTTTCGGCAAACCTTTTAAAATACCATATGCACTTGAACCTCCAGTCTCGATGAAGTGGGCGCAAGGGATTGATTACCATTATAGTATATTTCTGTTCGCGTGTTATTTTGACATATTCCAGTATAACTGATATTGCCTGTGACCTTCTGTGAATAAATACACTTTAGTCAAAAAGTAACTTTGATCTAAGATTGGAATATGCCCTTATAGACAAAATAATTTGATCCTAATTACATAGTTTACCTATTATATAAAATTGGCAACTAAACTAAAATATTTAACTAAAAATTGTAAATTAGTAAAAGTAATAAACTTAAAATTTACATTAATAATCTGAAATTAAGTAATAATGTCCGGTGTTAAACGGAAACGCCAAGTTGGAAAAACTAAATTAAACTTTCATTCTTAAGCGATAGACAGAAATATTACATAGTCGGTGGTGGAGACCTCGGCTTCGAAACTATCGACAACAGATCTCATTAATACCTCAACAGTATCCCCAGTGCTTTTACCTGCTCGAAAGCCGAACTGACAATTTTTAAAAAGGTTCCAGGATTCAAAGTGAGCACTAACCTGTTTGTACATGACACATTCAGAAGAATGTTGGAAGAAATTCGAACCACAGAAGATCCAGGTGAATTCCTTGGCCCTCTCTTGTAAACAAGTGCATTGCCACTCCATACTGATAAATAATCCATATTACTTTTTAAGTTCCCGACCCTGTTAGTTTGAATAAGGTTTGTGGATTTTATTCCCTCGTGGATACTTGTGCAAATGGAAATCCCAAATATCGTCACATTTGAGGTTTTAGCTATGTTTTTGTTTTGACTGAACAAACTGTCATAAAAATCTGAAAATTTAGTATACACGGAATTTAACAGACATATACTATTATGCGTCATAAAAAAAAGATTTGTGTCGTGTGCAAAGAGACTATACATATATGTTATATTATCTGATTTTTTTAAAGAAATCTTGTAAATACATGTAGGTTTGTAACACTTGTGCATTCTTTAAAGGACGATAATATCGGTTTAGCTACTGAACTGGAGGTACTATGTTGGATTGTATCAACACGATAGCATTTCATTAAAAAAACCTATTCCAGTATTCAAGTACAGCTATTTTGTATTACATACCGTGTAAGACACATGTTTTACCCTCTTTCAAAATTGAGAAAGTTGAGATGACGTAAAGTTTAAGTTAAGTTAATACTTTCAGCATTTTCACAAAATGCATAAACATAAACTTTAAGTAATGTTAATATTATACTCATAATTTCTATATTAGTCAAGTTGCTATTTTTGCATAACCTTCGGCAACTTTTTATTTTGGGTCATATATTGAAACCATCACCGAACTGTAACAAACAAGGTAGAGTACGCCACACCACGTGTCGCACAATGCGCTTCGCCGAGGTTGCAGTCAACATTTGAATTCTATAGTTCATTCCATTCTTGATATACCTTGCGGACTGAAAGACAGTAATACAGAAAATAAACTTTCCATCCCCTCGGTAGGCAAACAAGGTAGAGTACGCCACACCACGTGTCGCACAATACGCTTCGCCGAGGTTGCAGTCAACATTTGAATTCTATAGTTCATTCCATTCTTGATATACCTTGCGGACTGAAAGACAGTAATACAGAAAATAAACTTTCCATCCCCTCGGTAGGCAAACAAGGTAGAGTACGCCACACCACGTGTCGCACAATACGCTTCGCCGAGGTTGCAGTCAACATTTGAATTCTATAGTTCATTCCATTCTTGATATACCTTGCGGACTGAAAGACAGTAATACAGAAAATAAACTTTTCATCTCCCTCGATAGACAAACAAGGTAGAGTACGCCACACCACGTGTCGCACAATGCGCTTCGCCGAGGTTGCAGTCAACATTTGAATTCTATAGTTCATTCCATTCTTGATATACCTTGCGGACTGAAAGACAGTAATACAGAAAATAAACTTTCCATCCCCTCGGTAGGCAAACAAGGTAGAGTACGCTACACCACGTGTCGCACAATGCGCTTCGCCGAGGTTGCAGTCAACATTTGAATTCTATAGTTCATTCCATTCTTGATATACCTTGCGGACTGAAAGACAGTAATACAGAAAATAAACTTTCCATCCCCTCGGTAGGCAAACAAGGTAGAGTACGCCACACCACGTGTCGCACAATGCGCTTCGCCGAGGTTGCAGTCAACATTTGAATTCTATAGTTCATTCCATTCTTGATATACCTTGCGGACTGAAAGACAGTAATACAGAAAATAAACTTTCCATCCCCTCGGTAGACAAACAAGGTAGAGTACGCCACACCACGTGTCGCACAATGCGCTTCGCCGAGGTTGCAGTCAACATTTGAATTCTATAGTTCATTCCATTCTTGATATACCTTGCGGACTGAAAGACAGTAATACAGAAAATAAACTTTCCATCCCCTCGGTAGGCAAACTAGTAATTGTGTCAGTGATAGGCTTCGCCGAGGTTGCAGTCAACATTTGAATTCTATAGTTCATTCCATTCTTGATATTCCTTGCGGACTGAAAGACAGTAATACAGAAAATAAACTTTCCATCCCCTCGGTAGGCAAACAAGAAATTGTGTCAGTGATAGGCTTCAATGACGCTTAGTTATTTCATGTTTGGACATGCAAAACCTTTTAATTCGATGTTCCTTGTATAAAAATGAAGTTATCCACAATTTCATGTGTTTAAGTTAGTACGTTTTTGAGATAGCGTTCGGACAGGGTAAATGGACTGAAGGTCCACGCCATATAGCTGTCGGGGCTATTTCTTACCTACTTAAGGGGCGGACACTAGGTCCACGGTCACGGCTTGGGACCCACTGTCCGACTCACGGGTTTCTTTAAACAAGGGATCTTACTCACGCGGCAGTACTTGAAAGGGTGTTTCGAGATACAAAAAGGGCTCCGTAATAAAATAATCGCCTCTTCTAGTACATTACTGTAGTCATATATCATTCGTAAAATTAGTAAAATATCTAATAGCAAAATTGAAAAATAGTAGTTTGTAATATGATATCAGTATAAGGTTTAAATAATTTGTGACAAACTGTTTTATGTTGAATTTTTAGGCCGTGCATAGGTTTAAATTATGAAAATATACTGGTTCGTGTAATTAAACATTTCCAGTCATTTGTTACAGTTATAAATGTAACATATATTGGACATGAATCAGCTGTTTGTTGTGTTATTGACAGTTGACGTGTAAGATTCCTGGTATACTACCAGTATTATAACAACGACATAATAAAGCGGAAGTAGATCTGTACTTCTACTTTACTACAAATATCCAGTTTATATGTAATTAGGAAAAATTTGATGCTCTTCACGTCATATGATTCTGTTCTCAGTTTAATTCAAAAAGGAATCATAATTAATTAATATTCCAACATCTGGGATCGACCAATAAACTCTTCCTTTTTACCTTTCTAAGTACCTGTTTTATCCGAGTACGGGAACCTTTTGTGTTTACCGTTCCTGAGAGAGCTGAAACGGACAAATCTTAGCCCTTAAACATCAACTTGGGATCTAGATTTTGTAATGCAACGCATTTAGATACATTAATTCTAGTACAATAAAATTGATTGGTTTCAATTTCAACCCAATTAAAAAATAATTCACAAACATATATTTATGTTGTAATTTTAATTCCTATAGTAACTATTGTATTCGTAGTATTTGTTATAGCCAAATCCTGACTGCTGGCCCAATACTGTATCTACTGTAATATAATATTTATAGTTCGTGATTTCACCGAATTGGAAGTTATTTTCACTGAACTGCGCGCTTTACCCTTGGATGTGAATACAATAAAAGTACAATAATGTATCTACTGTAATGTAATATTTATAGTTCGTGATTTCACCAAATTGGAAATTATTTTCACTGAACTGCGCGCTTTACCCTGTATGTGAATACAATAAAAGTACAATAATGTATCTACTGTAATATAATATTTATAGTTCGTGATTTCACCAAATTGGAAATTATTTGCACTGAACTGCGCGCTTTACCCTTGGATGTGAATACAATAAAAGTACAATAATGTATCTACTGCAATGTAATATTTATAGTTCGTGATTTCACCAAATTGGAAATTATTTTCACTGAACTGCGCGCTTTACCCTGTATGTGAATACAATAAAAGTACAATAATGTATCTACTGTAATATAATATACAGTACAGCGTGGACCTTGTATCGTTGGACGATAACACATGGTGGTGGTGACTTCTGAAGTCGTAGTAATAAATACTAGAAATGCAAAGTTTACTTATAAGTTCAGTTTAATTACGAAAACTTACAAGCACCACTTTTAGATGGTAAAGGAAAAGTATGTAATGCCACGTTGCTGCCAATTAGAACACAAGAACTAAAAACGAATATCTTCTAAGTGGGCCTAAAATATCCAGTGTTCTCTGGAATTATGCCTACGATGTTCTACTTTATAAAAAACAATAAGATTTCACTTCCCTTCGCAATATGTAGACTCACAACCCGGGTGTCGGCGTCATGGCACGAGACATTGAAGCTGCAGTCTAAGAACGGTTATTTCTAGAAGAGGAGTAGAGTTGGGAAACTGGTAGCCATCTACTCAAACAACACGTGAGATACATCAGGTACGTGAGCTACGTGAACTCGCCTAAAACAAATTCGCGACGGTATTAGCCATTTAATGATACAAATTACTTATTATAACAACGTGTTCGCCATTAACGACGACACCACAACTTTTATCTATCTCAATCAAGCAAGTAAAAGATCTTCAAGGGTAAGTAACTTTACTATTTACAACTTTACTTTACGTTACATTCATTTTTATATGTTTGGCATCAAAGGGCTAATTTAATAATACGAAAAGATAAATTTTACTTACGGACATAGCGCGCGAGGTCTGATCGGTCACGTAGTTGGGCTGCTACAAAGGGTTAGAAGAAAATATTCATCCGCGTGCCACTTAGGTAGTTACTCCGCCGATAATTTAGTTCCGGAACATTGGATAAAAATACTATTACATTATACTGGCTGACTAGGTTGCGAAATTTACTTAAAATTATACGAAATTTAATTAACTAATTTACGGTACAACCTGCAGTCCTACAATCTTCGGACAGACAGGCAGATAAAAGTTAATAACGACAGATCCCCAAGATAGGACGTCAAACTCAGAGTAACTTTTAAATGAGAAGTGATCTAGTAAAACACGTTTTCGATCACATTACAGAAATTATAGACCTTTAATTTAGAAATGTAGGCAATGATTTTACCAGATTCAAATAAAAACGGCTAAAATATTTTTTTCCAGTACGAATTGGAGTTAAACCTTTGATTGTGTTAGTTGTTATAGTAACTATATCTTGAGAAAGTAACAAATTAAAAAATTATTTATGGCTGGAGGAAATCATATTTTTATAATCAAAATTATTAAAAAAGACATATTTGTTTTTCTTTAAGAAATAAGTTATTTTAAAATAAAGCACATGACCATTCCTCATCTGAATGTATCTTTCGCCTCGTACATCTCGTAAATCTTATCCTTCTCGTCAACCTTGTTACTTTGAGCTAAATTATAATATATTGTAACTGTCTGTGTCGAACGTATAGCCTCGTCGAGTGATCAATGTATATATTTTTTCTCATTTTCCTGGTTCTGCATTTATAGATAGATCATTTATTAATTAGACGGCTAGACTATTTATTCTAACCTGACGGGTTCTAATTGGGTTAGTGTTTTTATGTTATCAGAGAAAACGATAATTTTCATTATTCTTTTACGTTATTGAGAAAAGAATGCAACATTTTTAAGCGTATAGTCCAGGTCGCGTAAAGTGCCCTGGTTGCCAAGCGTTGAAGTTAATTCAATCCACTGTAATTTTCACATCTAATGATGTTTTGAATGGTTTAGTTATTTGAAACGTATTACTATAGCATTATATACGTATATCAGAATGTAATTAAATAATGTACTCAGTTTAATATAAGCAAGACTAAGTGAGATTAGTTATGATAGATCCGAGAACGTAGACATCAAGTACAGAACGAAGTCAGAGATGAACTGATAAAGGTAAGGCCGGCTAAGGGGACTGGTTGTTCGTTGGTGGGCGAAAGGCGAGTGCGCTCCTGCTTGTGCATCCACGAGCAGCTCGACAGAAAGCAGACTGAAAATTTGAAGGTGTGCGGTGTCTTTTTAAGAATAAACACAGATTCCATATGAATGCATTTTTTACAATTTAAAAACTCCAAATTTGAGATAATATTCTCCCAGACGGAGTAAAATATTTTTAATTCTAAAGTATACAAAAATTAATATTTTTTCCGTTACATTTTAAACATGGTGGAAAAATTAACTCGTGTTTTTCAAAATAAAAGATATGCCAATCCCTCCGGTCATATTTCACATACTTGCTGTAAACATTTGAAATATAATCATCAGAAGATTTCCATTGGGCTTGATTATAAAAAGACCCAAAATGACTACTGTAAATGTGTATAACTTCTCGAGAAGTGACAAAGAATTTTTTCCCTCTTTTTCTGTCTTCAAAAAGAGTATATTGAAGGATTGTAACTATTATATTTAGAAAAATTTGCTCAGCTTAGAATCGATTGCACCACCTTAATTTGGGACTGAAATACGCTTGCGCCAGTCTTGAAAACGACGACAAGGCCCTCGTGCTGTTTCTTGTGTTACTGACGATGAGACAACTAACACAATAGACTCAACGGTTTGTGTGGGGGGACTGGCTATGTGGTAAGCTTCAACGTCTGACGACATAATTGACTATAAACATATTTATGAATACTAAAACCGTTGAAATTCTAAATTTTAACTATATTACAGCAACAAATTAAAACTCAATCAACATTCATGTAGGTCCAGACATACTATCCAGTAGGTAGGCAGGGTAGGTCTAGTGGTCACTTAATCGGTTACTATCCAGTAGGTAGGCAGGGTAGGTCTAGTGTTCACTTAATCGGTTACTATCCAGTAGGTAGGCAGGGTAGGTCTAGTGGTCACTTAATCGGTTACTATCCAGTAGGTAGGCAGGGTAGGTCTAGTGTTCACTTAATCGGTTACTATCCAGTAGGTAGGCAGGGTAGGTCTAGTGGTCACTTAATCGGTTACTATCCAGTAGGTAGGCAGGGTAGGTCTAGTGGTCACTTAATCGGTTACTATCCAGTAGGTAGGCAGGGTAGGTCTAGTGGTCCCTTAATCGGTTACTATCCAGTAGATAGGCAGGGTAGGTCTAGTGGTCGCTTAATCGGTTACTATCCAGTAGGTAGGCAGGGTAGGTCTAGTGGTCACTTAATCGGTTACTATCCAGTAGGTAGGCAGGGTAGGTCTAGTGGTCACCTAATCGGTTACTATCCAGTAGTTAGGCAGGGTAGGTCTAGTGGTCACTTAATCGGTTACTATCCAGTAGGTAGGCAGGGTAGGTCTAGTGGTCACTTAATCGGTTACTATCCAGTAGGTAGGCAGGGTAGGTCTAGTGGTCACTTAATCGGTTACTATCCAGTAGGTAGACAGGGTAGGTCTAGTGGTCACTTAATCGGTTACTATCCAGTAGGTAGGTAGGGTAGGTCTAGTGGTCACTTAATCGGTTACTATCCAGTAGGTAGGCAGGGTAGGTCTAGTGGTCACCTAATCGGTTACTATCCAGTAGTTAGGCAGGGTAGGTCTAGTGGTCACCTAATCGGTTACTATCCAGTAGGTAGGCAGGGTAGGTCTAGTGGTCACCTAATCGGTTACTATCCAGTAGGTAGGCAGGGTAGGTCTAGTGGTCACTTAATCGGTTACTATCCAGTAGGTAGGCAGGGTAGGTCTAGTGGTCACTTAATCGGTTACTATTCAGTAGGTAGGCAGGGAGCCCAAAATTTCCAAAACCGTAAGAGACACAAGGCCAGAAAATATCGCTCTCCTCAACTCTTTCCTTTCGAAAGAAAAGTGGGACTTTCTAAACTTATCCAAACCAATTGAGCAAAATTTTGAAACTTTTAATAGTATTTAAACTTTTATTTAGATCTATGTTGTCCAAAAAGAACCATCAAAATTGGTCAAAAAATGACAAACAATAAATGGATCACTAAAGGAATTCTCATCTCGAGAGAAAAACTTAAGTTTTACTCTGAAATTTATAAACAAACACAAGATGACAATTTTAAAACATTTTTCCGGAAATATAAAACAATTTATAGAAAGGTGATCCATGCAGCAAAAGCATATGATGTCTCAAAAGCGATTATATCTTCAAAAAACATTTCTAAAACTATTTGGGGCATCATTAACAATAAATCAAATCCTTCAAAAATAGCACAGATCAAAATTGGGGATCGGCTTTTGGATGATGAAACTGAGGTGGCTAACGAGTTTAACAAGTTTTTTGCAACTGTGGCTTGTGACCAAGGCCCTCGGCCATCGGCTCCCGTAGCAAACTCCACGAGAAGACAAATTCCATCAGCCTCTATGTGCTTGGCACCGGTCGACGAGAAAGAACTCGTCAGTATTATTCAGCAGCTCCCAGCCAAAGAATCGAATGATCTTAATTCAAACTCAATGTGGCTCATAAAAAAATGCTCGAAGCATATTGTGAGGCCTCTGACCGCCTTGATAAATTCCTCATTTCAATTGGGAGTTTTTCCCTCACTCCTGAAGATGTCAAAAGTAACCCCTATCTTTAAAAAAGACGACCCTACACTCATGAATAACTATCGGCCTGTCTCTATTTTGCCTATTTTAAGCAAACTATTTGAAAAGTTGTTTTTAGTTCGAATGCTTCAGTTTCTGAATAAACACAATCAGCTCTCAAATGACCAATTTGGCTTCAGAAAGGGCAAATCGACAATAGATGCAATTGTGGGTCTTGTCGATATGATTGTAGAGGGATTGGAAAGTCGAAATCACACTTTAAGTGTGTTTCTCGATTTATCTAAAGCTTTCGATTGTGTTGACCATATTACACTGCTTGACAGACTGGAATCGCATGGCATTCGAGGCGTGCCTCTCACATGGCTTAGTTCATTCCTAAGTCATAGAACTCAAGTTGTCCAAATTTCTAATCATATTTCAAATTCTGTAAATATGAGTTATGGAGTTCCTCAAGGATCCATTCTCAGTCCAATTCTCTTCCTGCTTTATGTTAATGACATAAAATCATCACTACCACACGGGAAAATCGTGCAGTATGCTGATGATACGACTCTTTGTTTTAACGAATCTTCGAAATCAGATTTGGAACAAAACGCATTTGTTGGAATGAACAATTGTGTCCAACATTTTCATAGCCTCAATCTAAATACAAATTCATCTAAATCTAACGTTTTAAATTTCACTTTAAACCCAGTAGACTTTGATTATGGACCTAGCGTTATGTTAGCGGATACAATACTAGAAGAAGTCTATTCCTCAAAATTCCTTGGAATTTACCTTGATCAAGGTTTGACATGGAATGTTCACATCGATCACGTTTGCTCAAAATTAGCCTCAGGCATTTATGTTCTGAGGTCTCTAGCCAAATACTGCCCAAGTCAAGTTCTGATAACGGCGTATTATGGCTTGATTTATCCACACCTCACTTACGGATTGGTACTATGAGGTGCCTGTGCAAGGAACCAATTTTCAAGAGTGTTTAAATTACAGAAGCGAGCGATCCGCACCATTGAAAAATTAAAGTTTAGAGAGTCGTGCAGGTCAACTTTCAAAAGGTTGCAACTGTTAACTCTGCCTAGCCTCTACATTTTACAAACAACGTTGTATTGTATGTCTAAATGTGCCTTGATTACGGGCCGAGACATTCACTCGTACGGGACTAGAGGCAGAGACAACTACCGAACTGGGAGACACAGGACGGTGGTTTATGAACGCTTGCCTTCACAGGCAGGGGTTCATTTTATTAACAGATTGCCTAATGAATTAAGAAAAGCCTCTACGCTCAAGGCGTTAAAAACTCGTTTTAAAACGCTGTTTAGCGTCAAATGCATTTTACAATATAAAAGAGTTTCTGGAGTATGCTGGGAGACCACACAATAACAAGACTGACTCTAGAACGAAGTGGGAATTATTGGCGATGGATGAACGTGGAATGAGTGATCAAATGTATGTCTGAATGAGAGCTCGATGTGGTATGTATGTCCAAATTTTAACATATTTGACGTTTGCTATACAAATGTATTTTGTATCCGCAATAAAAAATTGACTATTGACTACTATTGACTATAGGGTAGGTCTAGTGGTCACTTAATCGGTTACTATCCAGTAGGTAGGCAGGGTAGGTCTAGTGGTCACTTAATCGGTTACTATCCAGTAGGTAGGCAGGGTAGGTCTAGTGGTCACTTAATCGGTTACTATCCAGTAGGTAGGCAGGGTAGGTCTAGTGGTCACTTAATCGGTTACTATCCACTAGGTAGGCAGGGTAGGTCTAGTGGTCACTTAATCGGTTACTATCCAGTAGGTAGGCAGGGTAGGTCTAGTGGTCACTTAATCGGCTACTATCCAGTAGGTAGGCAGGGTAGGTCTAGTGGTCACTTAATCGGTTAACTACAGTACCGACTGTATGTTCTGTATGTCCCATGGCTTGAAAACAAAAGGGAAATGTTATAAATGTAAAAATAGCAATAGGAGGATAAACTAAGGAAGACATGAGACGTATGTTCACTGTGGCTAATTTAAAATCTTTATATTCATCAAAGAATAAGCACAAAATGTCCGTAGAGAATTCCCTGCATTCACTGTGCTAACATTATCTCTCGTTGCCTGTTAAATACACATAACGCATCCATGGTATACTAATATACAGAATATTAATTTACATAACTTGATGGAAAGCAGAATTCTTAATTTGAAATAGGGCGAAGTGAAATTTTCTTGACCATCCGTATTTTTACAGTGTAGGAAAAACCATTGCTTTCGTATTACTCTTTAATGGATCCGTTTTGCTATTTGAATAACGTATATGTTCTGTGTTTTTCGAGTATTGTAAGTTATTTATCAGATATGCACTATTTGTAAATATGGTCGCTTTAATAAATATTAGTTCGTGGTGAAATGAATTCAAATTCCGTAAATGTAGAAACTGTGCTTGTTAGATATAGGTTCCTTATTCAAATGGATGGAGAAACAAAATTAAAGGAAGAGAGAAAGGTGAAATATTCATGCCATAGCACTGTGACATGACAAGTCAATGTTCGCTTGAATTTCAGTCAAAGGTTGAGCTTCAGAGTTTCGGAAAAAATAATACCAAGTTCAAACAATTCTTGATAGACCTATTGGTCGAGGCTGAATGTCGAGAGGTTTATCGAACATAGTTGAGAGTATGACGAGGCATCATCATATACACTCGTAGTTGTTGCAACCGTGGGCGATTAGCAAGGGTTACTTTCTAGCGGCATATATATATATATATATATATATATATATATATATATATATATATATATATATATATATACATACATATTTAGAGAGGGTGTAAAATGTATGACGGCACGAACGCTTTACCTTGCCGTAACCAAGCGAACAAGTGTGGGGTCTCCGACAGGTGGTTTCCTTAAGACATACCGACTAAAAGTACCCCCTCTTCTTCTCGGACCAGCCTGGAAATGGTGTTCCCAATGCTTCGGACTTGACCTTTTGTTTGAGCATTATTGAAGCTCTCATCTGGTTCCTTTTTTCCTGGATTAGTTTTTCACGATCTAGAGTCGCCTTTTTCGCTCTTAGGATTTTCTCCACGTATTTGTTGAAATAGGATTGAAATATTCCAGCATTTCTGTCCTCGGAGCATAACTGCAGTGATCTTCCTGTAGCTGCGTCATCAGCTCTCTTTCTTCTGTCTATCGTATACACCTAAACACGGCATTTTCCGTGTCAACTCGAGGCGGATGTCCAAAAACACAAGCGTGCATCTCCCGTCTCCCCGATCCCGTGCAGGTACGATCCCAAATCACCGTTGCCCGACAAGAACTCAATGAGGAAGAAGTCCACCTCTGCGCGCATGTCTCTTCATCAGCACAATAAATCCAATAGATTTCTCATCGTATGTTTTAGTATATGATATGATGGTCATGTTGGATGACACTGGAAAACGAAAACCAATATCATAGCAAAGAAACAGTTCCGCCTTCTATTGTAGTCGTGTTGTTGCAGAAACGGGAAAGACTTCCTTGATCGCTATAAAACCCGTATCCTAATATGTCTGATCCTGTGCAATATGGCCTTTGTATGCAAGAGAATTACATCCGTGGAAACACCATTCATGTGTAAGTCGTACAAAAATTATGATTCCCGACTATGCGACAGTGATATCATGATACCATTACCCTTACGGGTATTAATTAGAATGGTACAAAGATATCGTTGTAAAGCATTTTTATTGACGTACATGAAGGCAAGCATATTTCGAACGCTTCTCTTATTTTGCCGTATTTGTAATAGTTTATCGTGACAAATAAAAGAGTTCTTTCTGCGTTGAAAGAAGTACTTGGAGTAATAAAGGTTTGGTAAATAGAGTACGGCTGCTATCCGAATCATTTTGTTGCCGTACATTCTGTATCTTTGTGCAGTTAATTTTCTCTGTACTTGTAAGTTGGATATTTGAGTATCGTACTAATAATTATTTCATACCAAATAAACCATACAGCTAATGTTATGATTTTAATAAACATTAGTTCGGCTGTATTGAATTGAAACATGAATGAAATGTTGTGAAAACCAGAGCCCTGAAACTGTTACAAATCCAGGCCAATGTGTACACAGATCACCCGGTGACCAGCACATATTCTCGTATACTGACACAACTGCTGTTAATATTTAATAAACACTTCTGCTCTCGACGGATGTGTGGTCAAGGGATTTGTTCCCGTGTGTGGGCATAGCTGTTTAATTGTATACATTATTTTTATACGTGTTTACAAATATTATTTCACGCTTTCATTATAATTTAATTCCACTTTATATATTAAATAAACGGAGTTCAACAGTTCTTCATAACATGAACAAGTTCACAGTTATCGGCAGATGACTTGCAAGGTCAACTGGTAATTTGGTAATTTCGTCTCAATAAGTCAATAAGCATTCCTATTTGAGATGGAAATTGTAGCAATACGTACATCATATTAAATCTAATCATTTTGGTAATATCGCGTGATCGTGACAATGTGAGGGTGGCGATAGTGGGAGGGTACTCGAAACAGAAGTAGCTGAGGGGCTATGAAACCCCTCTCAGTGAGAAGTCAAATGAAAGCTCACTACTTAATTCATGTCAAATTGGGAATCAAAGCGATTTAACTAGAGAACGAGAATATAGAGGATCTTTATTTCGAAAATATTAACCTGACGAGAATAACAACTTCTACAACAATTCAGCTTCTTTCTGCTCAGATAATTTTCGAAGGGATCTAAAATTATCTAGCTATCTAGAACATTAAACTGATAACAAAGTATTGTGCACTCCGTCCTCTGGGACCTGCCTAGTTATGGGCTCTGTGCTGAACGACTTGTAGCCATTGATCCTCATTAATTGTGAAATCTAGCTGTGGTTCTTGTAGCCCTGTAGCCATGATCATAGAAATGGGCTCCATGCTCTAGGACCTGCCTAGTTATGGGCTCTGTGCTGAACGACTTGTAGCCATTGATCCTCATTAATTGTGAAATCTAGCTGTGGTTCTTGTAGCCCTGTAGCCAATGATCATAGAAATGGGCTCCATGCTCTGGGACCTGCCTAGTTATGGGCTCTGTGTTGAATGACTTGTAGCCATTGATCCTCATTAATTGTGAAATCTAGCTGTGGTTCTTGTAGCCCTGTAGCCAATGATCATAGAAATGGGCTCCATGCTCTGGGACCTGCCTAGTTATGGGCTCTGTGCTGAATGACTTGTAGCCATTGATCCTCATTAATTGTGAAATCTAGCTGTGGTTCTTGTAGCCCTGTAGCCATGATCATAGAAATGGGCTCCATGCTCTAGGACCTGCCTAGTTATGGGCTCTGTGCTGAACGACTTGTAGCCATTGATCCTCATTAATTGTGAAATCTAGCTGTGGTTCTTGTAGCCCTGTAGCCAATGATCATAGAAATGGGCTCCATGCTCTGGGACCTGCCTAGTTATGGGCTCTGTGCTGAATGACTTGTAGCCATTGATCCTCATTAATTGTGAAATCTAGCTGTGGTTCTTGTAGCCCTGTAGCCAATGATCATAGAAATGGGCTCCATGCTCTGGGACCTGCCTAGTTATGGGCTCTGTGTTGAATGACTTGTAGCCATTGATCCTCATTAATTGTGAAATCTAGCTGTGGTCCTTGTAGCCCTGTAGCCAATGATCATAGAAATGAGCTCCATGCTCTGGGAATTGCCTAGTTATCAAATCCAAGTAAAAAATGCCTTTATTAGTCGAGCGTTTCTCTGTACAAGCAGCTTCGCAGAACAACTCCACTCATTTAAAACTAATGGCAATTAATTAATTTGTATTTAAAAAATACTAACCTAATTGTTAATCTCCAACATTTTCCTTACCTTGACTTTAAAGACAGCCCGCTTGAGTGATTTTAGATCACATGGAAGGGAGTTGTACAACTTGGGGACAAAGTAAGAAAAGTCTCTCCTCCCTTACTCGAGGTAACGGAAGCCTAGTAGCCAGTGAACATAGATTTTTTTTTATAAGGGGCGAAAAACGCTGCGGTTATCATCGCCCTCAAGAAAAATTGGCACCTGCTCGTATTTGGTGGTGTCAATTAGATAAACAATGATTACATTCTAAATAACAAAATTAGAAATAGGAATCACGACAAATAGGTGAGTAAATAATTTAAAATAACCTTAACACTAGATAACAATAAATGTAACAAAGGAAAGACTGTAGAGAGGTCTTAACCCCTATAGATGCTAAAAAGATAAATAGAACATAAATAATGGCAAGGTACATAACATATGCTTCTCTAGGACACTCTAATGGTACAACTTAAGAGCCAATATGTTTCAATTTTGCATTTTGAATCATCAAATTTGTTTATTTTCCAGATGTCCAGTGCTCAAGTCTCCGCTCCGCGCGTCCTCAAGCCCCCCGTCGGTCGCTTCACTTTCGCTGTCCCAAAATCTGCCGCCTAAAATTGGTGAGTGATTTATTTAAACAAGTTTAATACCACGTAAAACATTATATTTATATAATTCTAACGATAACATATAAATGAATTCACCAGATCAGATACGCTTTAGATACTATAATGCTTCTAATTAAATAGGTAAATAAATATGTATCCTTTTGAAATTTTTCAATGCAAATTTTGGCGTTTAGAGGTGGAAAAGGTGGCGTTGTTGACGGTTTCGTCACCAAATGGTGCATCACTTAGTAGCCTTGGTTATTTTTCTAACGAATCTTAGTTATTTGGATGGCAGAGACCGTCATTTTGGAATGAGAAAACAAATACAACATTGTGCCATTACAGATGCAGTGTTTGAAAAATTAACTTGCCACATTTGGTGGAAAACCAGTTAAATTCGTCAATGATTGTATTAAATGTAAACATAAAAAGTGGCGGGTAGTAAAGCAAGTTTGTTTCATCGTTGCACCGTCAGTGTAAAACTATACGAGTATTAAGATCATCAGGACGTTTTTGTCGGTTCAAGTGTGTTAACTAATAGAAATAATATTCAGATCAAATTTAAAGTCATTATTTTGTAAGTATAAGTTAGTTATGTATTTAAACATACGATTAAACCAATGGCGGATACAACGGTTATTAAGCAATATCGAGTGTGGCTGCAGCTT
Organism: Homalodisca vitripennis; assembly: GCF_021130785.1. Classification (NCBI taxonomy): domain Eukaryota; kingdom Metazoa; phylum Arthropoda; class Insecta; order Hemiptera; family Cicadellidae; genus Homalodisca; species Homalodisca vitripennis. Next base: position 10,670,380 of record NC_060215.1, on the reverse strand, counting down.
GGATGGGTGACCACTGAGCGATCCTGTCCTTGCAAGCAGCCCACCTGCCCGGCCGTTGGTGGTGGTTCGGAAGTCACCTTTAAGCCATTGGTCCCCAGGTTAAGAGTTAGAGAGGGATTTTAACCCTAATTTCGCCTGGTTAAACAAGGCATGTTTACTATGCTCTTACTTTTTACTTTATTGATGAATGAAAATACACTGTCTGCTGTACGGACTAATATCTACACGCGGACTTGTAGTATTGTTGGAGACTTTTATACATCTTAAAATTAATACAGTACGGTATTGTGTTATATTCAGTAGCGAGTGATTTACAACAAGTTGTATATGCTACTATCTCTGATAGGTAAAAACCACAAATACAATAATACCCCATAATATTAATGGTACTATGGACTAAATAACTGAACATTTCACCGAGTGAAACTGGTTTCGTTCCTAAAACACAAATTATCCAAGCCTACTATACTTTAAACGTCTAAATAAATAATTACAATTAGTTTTAAGGTAGAGAGGGTTAAATTTGGACGTCCAACACGTCGATGAAGTGCTCGACCTATCGTGTTAGAATATCGAGGATTAAAGAGGATTTTAGAATTATCAAGCAAATAAGCCATGATTAAATATTCATTGCATGTTGCCTTTAATTATGTTAAACAAATGTTTGGATGATGAGAGCAATATCAAAATAAATGAACCAAAATGAATTGTAAATTAAATAGTAAAATAAATCTCTCGCTAGCGTATGTAAATGATCGAGTTTAACTGTATTTTCAGAGAAAACATTACGTTGCGTCGCTGAAAGGCAAATCGAATGTCAGTTTGTGTTACAAATGTTTGATCAACATGAAAAATAAAAGGTCATGATAGCACACAAAACGTGCATTTAATTATTGGAGTAAACTATTTGCATCTCTGTTCGTTGAATAGTGGTAATGCTCATATTCAACTCACGCCAAATATTGCCATTAATATGGCATACATTTAATTTAAGTTAAGAATTGTACTACTCGTACAAACATAATTTTTCGTAAGTTGTACCGAATGGACGAAACACATAAATACTCGGTACTACTGAGGTCGTAGTAATAAATACTCGGTACTAATGAGGTCATAGTAATAAATACTCGGTACTACTGAGGTCATAGTAATAAATACTCGGTACTACTGAGGTCATAGTAATAAATACTCGGTACTACTGAGGTCATAGTAATAAATACTCGGTACTACTGAGGTCATAGTAATAAATACTCGGTACTACTGAGGTCGTAGTAATAAATACTCGGTATTGCTCATTATTGCTAAGTTTACTTATAAGTTTAATTATGGCAAATAAAAAGTACGAGTATAACATAAAAGTATAACTTGCCACGTCGGTGCCAAAATAGAGTAATAACGAATTAAAATTATATCTCGGGGAGAAGTGTAGGCGTAGTGGTTCCAATAATCTTTAGAATTGGTCAACGACCTTAATCACTTGATAAATCTTTAAAATGACTTCCCTTCAAGTTGAAGTCGACTTACACACACGGCGTCAGTATCTTAGCTCGAAATTGCAGCTGCAGTCAAAAAGGAAGATTGAATAAAAGTAGTCCTCAAAGAATCATTCTAAGACTCAAGAACTCGCCTAAAACAAAATCGCGACTGGATCAGCCATTTACCGAGACAACTTATAATCATTACAACGTGATTTCATCAGAAGGACATCACTAAAACTTATTATCTTTATTAATCTGGCAAATAAAACATCACCATAGGTAAGTTACTTTACTAATTACAAATTTACTTTATAATACATTCGAAATAGATATCTCGTATAATACGAGTAATAAACCCAAGGTGATAACCGGTGAGATGTCGAACGGCCACAAAGGTCAAGAGAGAAACAATTACTACGCGTGCCAATTAGGTTATTATTGCGCGAAGAATTTAGTTCCAAGAACATGGGAGAAAAATGCCACTAACTAGTAACGAATAACAGGATTGCGAAAATGTATATAGTATCTAATTCAACTAAATAAGGGTAAAATATGTACGGGAAACTTGTAATTTTGCGTCTTGTAAGGATGTTAATCATTGAATTTTCAAGATATTCAAATATGAGATGATTGCTTATTCCAAAATGTAGGTTTTTTCTCTTCAACATTTTTTCTCATAACACAAAACTAAGCACACTTGGCTGTAAGAGAGACTTGGCGCTTCTTTCCGGAGTGACATGATATTCAGGATGAGTGCGGTTACCGATAGAGACCGCCTACTATCAAGGTACAATGACGAGAGATAGCGGAGGTCACCTTGGAAATAAGGGAGGCTAGCTCTGTCCTAGTCTCCTCCAACCAGAACGGGATCAGCCCTTTCTCGGGTCCAGGCTAGTGACAGCCTTTACACTAAGGGAGCTCCACCAACTCCAACAGTCATCTTACTCAGTAAACTAGGCCTATTGCTCAAACCCGTTACTCCTATCTCTCGGCATTTGCTGTAAGTGATGTGCCGCTGCTGGACATACATGGGATTGCCGAAGAGTAAGTGGCACATAGGTTTTTGCTGCGTAAATTGTATATACCATCTAGAAGTGAACATTCTTGAGAATTCCTCTTTACTCCAAAAAAGCAATGTAATAAATATAAAATTATTAGAAATTAAAATATTTGTTATATTCTTAGCAGAAATGTATGTACAAGTTTGTATAAAAGTGTATTAGCAACTGATCGAATGGTGATGTCACAAATTTTAACATTACACGTTGCGTATAGTATTTTATCCGACTTTGTTCTCAGGTTATTGAAAGTTTTAAAGGCTTCCTTTTGATTTACCTTATAAACAATGGTTCGAATGACGTTAAATACTTATCTTGTATTTTGATCATTGGAGTAGGAAACCCCCTTTGGCCTTATTCTTCCCGTGTTCATAGGCCACGGTACAGTACGAGATCGCAGGTACTCATCAAAAGTGCAAACGTCACGGACAGATTTGATCCTGCGCTATGACTAACTCGGGTCCAAAGCTTGACGCTTTACACCGCTCGACCACCGGCTCTCCAAACTGGAACGAACGGTATGGTAATGCAGCAACTACCATCTGACTACGGACATGTTTTAATTAGTTCTCGCCACGTTATCAGGTTTTAATATTCTACACCTCCATCTTCTAAGGCTACCGTTAGTGACAATAATAATAATGAACTGATTCAAATGTTATGGGTTCATTACATCACAAGTGTAGTAACCAAAATTATAACTCAAGGCGGTGGAGTGGTTTAGCGTGAAGTAAATTAAAAAATCGCCACTGTCGAAGATTGTAGTGATAACAATAAATTTTTATTGCTACAACACACCAGGAGTCCAGAGGTCACACAAACACACTGGCACATTACGTGCATGCTCTGTCCATTGTGCGACTCTTCTTATAAAAAGCCTGATAAATTGTCTAGAAATTTCAATTCCTAATGTACATTTATGTTCTATGCGTTTCCAATTCTACATTACTTTAACACTTAGTAATTATTTTGTGTGCTTTTCTAAATTATTAACACATGAAAATTACTCGTTGACCTAATCACGTATTGTACACGTACGTACTATGTTGCCTGTAATTATATATATATATATATATATATTAAAGGTATTTGGGAGTAAACACACTCAAGAATGCCGGTGATGTAATTGAAAGCAGAGTTTTCAAGGGTTCAGATTTATATCCCAATAAATCTATGTCATGTACCGTACATCTCTAAAGTAGGGGTTCAGATGTTTTGATCGGTCACATTCTCCTTTTCCCTAATGGGGCGGATTTGGAGGTTACGTACTTTTTTGGTTCAGTGTAATCTAATAATATTATTATAAAACTTTATGGGGGTATGTCTGTTGAAACTATTCATTTTAGATATAAATATTATTTAAAAACTAAAATTTTTCTCGGAGATTTTCTTACAAATTCCACACATAAAGGGTAATTGAATTAGTGCTTTGTTTTTGAGCACTATTATGTACAGAACCCCCGTTTTAAAAATATTTATTTGCTTGCGCTGCCGCCAGCACGTATGGCTTTTCGTAACGAATTGAACCCTTTGTTTATACTCGTTTGTTACTCAACACTCGGGAGCAGGTCATGTACGAGTATACGCCACCTCAGATTTAACAATTTTTTGCCCTTTTTAAAAAAAAGGTAATTACTGTGGATGTAATAGAACGATCTTGGCTGTTACAGTATATGTTTATCGGAGGCGGTTTGTCGGTTTTGTAGTTATGGAAGTTAAGTTTTCTTGTTTCATCCGGAGCTCATTAGGACTAAAAATTTAGGGTTTTTACTTTAAAATTGTGTTGAGGATTCTCAGATTTTATTCTATGCCGATGAATTTATGTTATAAGTTAGTAAAAATCCTCACGATTCGTTAACATCCATCGAGAAGGATCTGGATGTTGCCAACAGTTTGGAATAAACAATATATCAAAAGTTATGTATTATTGGTTTTATTACCTAAGGAACACCGTTGGTCTAGTTAATTACTAGGTAGCTAGCAGTATACTATGGTGTTACATAACTGCTAGAGTATCAATATTCCTACAGCATTCGTGGAAGAATGTTTGTCTTGTTACAGCAAGCAGTCTAATCACTCATTAGCCCCGTTCGTAAACTTTAACGAAGGCTTATTTATGCAGGGCTGAGAAAGCAGGATAACTTTTAAGTGCTTGGACTGAGCGGCGAGTGGGTACGTAATGCGGGTTCCAAATTGTATTCTTGATGCAGCTTCCATAAAATAGCTTTGTTTTCCACAGGTCTCTGTTCTTTTGTTTCAACAATTTAAATACTGATTTTAAATCAATTTGTAGGATAATGGATGTGAGCAAGCCACTGAATAAATAGCTTTAGCCACTGGTAGTAACATTTATTGCGAACAGGCACCTAATGCATGAATATAATTGTTTAACTCTAAAACATTTTAAAACTATTATATTGTATTCTAAGCAGTAAAAGTTACATTTATAAGAATATCGCATAAATTTATCGACTTATGATCTTTATTACTATTCGAATAGTTCTGTAGAACTTGAAGTATAGGATGTCGCATATAAGTGCCAGTACTGTTCTCTATTTTGTCTTTAGGAATAAATAATTATACCCCTGTGGTGGTAACTTATAAGTAGTAAAAAGTGAATAAATGAATAAATAATTTATTCCACCAAACAATATCTAGAAATATTACAAGGTTACACAATACTTGGGAATTAACCGACCACTGTTTCAAGTAGTGTGGCCCGTGATAACATAATGAAAACAATTATCAGCTACAGTCCAGAGTTCAAAATTATAAAACACCTGAGCCGGCTCTCTGTGACGTCTGTCAGACACAGCTGACCAACTTAACACTGCACAATACATATTATACAAATGAAATCAATTCACTAAAGCATTTACTGTTTATTTTTATTACACATTTACTAATACTACACAATTTATGAAAAGGAAAAAGATTGTCTCACTTACCAACTGCACACACAGACCAGGGAGACTACAATTTAAAAATAAATCAAATTCTGCTGAGTAAACAACCATATTTTTAATCTGTTACAAAATTTACTAATATTGATTAAACTTTTTATTTCCAAAGGCAACTTATTAAATATATGTGGTCTGAGATAACAAAAAGAGTGTTTAAAAAATGATTTGTTAACTTTAGGCATTCTGAAAATTTTACGGTAAATATTTCTTGTAGCGTATATTAAATCAATTGTTCCGTGGTTACCACATCTTGAATAAAAGAGTCTTAAAACTTTGAACACAAAAAGATGCTGAAGGGGCAAAATTCTTAACTCATAAAATATAGGGAAAGAGCTATCCCTTCTATTTTTTTTTTTTTTTTTTAATTATTCTTTGAAAGTAGTTTTGAGTAACTCTTATCTTTTGAATTAGCTACTTAAATTTCCCGCCCCAGCAAACTAATCCGTCTTGTAATCTGGAGTCAATTAATGCAAAATATAAACTTCTCAACAAATCTTTAGAACAAAAATTTCGTAAAAAATAAAATTTCCTAATTGAAGATTTAAGTTTAGTCTGTAAAGTTGTTATGTGTTTACTCCAAGTAAGTTTAATGTCCAAAATTACCCCAAGATATTTGAAGTGTGAGACTTTACTGATCGTTTCACAGTTGCAGTTAATTTCATTACAATTTAAAATGTGATATTTCATTTCTTTTTCAAAGTTAAAATTTTTGAAATCAAAATTGACATATTGCGTTTTTTTAAATTTAATTCATTTTATTTAAATGACACCACTTTCTTAGAGTTCACAAATCTTCTAGTATGTAATTTAACAAAGTCATTATATTTTTGTGTGAGTAAAAAAATGCTACGTCGTCAGCAAAAGCATTTGGCATGCCCTTTAGGTTCATTTCCAGGAGATCGTTTATGAATATCAAAAACAGGGTTGCAGATACGACGGAGCCCTGAGGCACACCAGCCCTGACTAGGAGCGGTCCGCTCAGGAACTCGCCAATCCGCACCCGCTGTTCACGGCCCAAGAGGAAACTGCGAAACCAGCTGAGAGCAGGTCCTCTCACTCCTAACAATTCCATCTTGTGTAGCAAAATCTCATGGTTTACTAAGTCGAAGGCGGATTTAAAGTCAATAAACAGTCCTGTTGATTTATTCCCTAAGTTTAAACTTTCGTAAATCATATTAGAAATGTTTAGAAGCGCATCTTCGGTAGATTTTCCCTTTCTGAAACCGTACTGATTGCCATTGAAAAAAACCTATGTTATTCAAATATGCTGTAAGTCTTACATTCATTAACCTTTCAAATATTTTTGAAAAAACTGTTAACAAGCTGATAGGTCTTAGATTTTCTAATTTAATCGAAGAGAACCCCTTTTTAAGTATAGGAACAACCACACTGATTTTTAACTTGTCGGGAAAAACGCCTGAAATAAAACTTAAATTAATGATGTGTGACAATATGGGTGATATTACTTCTGCAATGTGTTTTATAAGAGCTGTACTTAAACCATCGATACCAAAAGATTTCTTGTTTTTTAAACTTTTTATTGTTTTTAAAACTTCTACATTGTCTGTGGGTAATATGAAAAATGATGTGTTTCTGTTGCGCAAATTGAGTGGACCTAAGTTCGGAACACCGCTGTCCTGACCTGACTGGACTGCGATAAGATGTTTATTTACTTCTTCCGCAACAATATGAGGTTCCGTAATTACCGTACCATTGTTTAGCTCAACCCGTTCAACTCTTTTCTCTGCGGATTTTTCGGTTAAATTATTTATAATTTTCCACTGAAGTTTCGTATCACCTTGGCAATTCGAAATTTGATTTGAGTAGTATGAATTTTTTACTTTACTGATTTCAACTTTAAGTTTTTGACAATAACTATGATAAAAATTTACAAAGTTTCTGTCATACGGTCTCCTTTTAAAAATATTATACAACCGTTTTCTTCGATCTATTTTTGATAAAAGGCTTGAATTTATCCAAGGGCTTATCGATTTAGCTTTAGATAGCTTACTATTGTTAAATTCTACAGATTTTTTACAACTAATACAACATTACATAACATCTCATGGAAATTATTAAAATACAAATTAACATCTTCCATTAAATAAAAATGATCTATATTTGGTTTTTGAAGATTCTCTTTAACTAAATTATAATCAATAATGAATTTGTTAGGTTGTTTCAAATTTACATTTTGAGTTACATAATCATTTTTATTTATTTTTAGTCCAAGTAAACAATGGTCTGTTAAACCAATGTCAAATACTCCTGCATTAAATATCGATAAATCTCGATGTCTTACGAAAATATGATCCAAACAGGATTTAGATTCATTTGTAATTCTTGTTGGAAAGTCAATAAATTGGGTGAAGCCGAAACCACTCATTAAAGAAAGATAGTTTTGTGTGTTTTGGGACTGGTCCAATATATTTAAATTCACATCTCCTATCAATATAGAGTTATTTGGCAAATCAGAAAACTTAATGCTAAACTCATTAATAAAGTCCTTTTCAGAATGACTATGCAGCCTATACAAACAAATCAGATTGAAAAATAAATCTTTAAGCGTTACTTTAAGAACTAGTGCATCGGCAGTTTTTAAAGTTATGTTTAGATTTGAAACATTTATATCATTAGCTACAAAACAACACACACCACCTGACCTGTACAAATCGTTACAACAGTGATAAGCATTATAACCTTCAATATTATACATTCCTACTTCATTGCTGTTTATCCAAGTTTCACGCAAAACTAAAATATCAATTTTTGTTTTAATCTGACTCAACTCTAAAATAAGACTATTAAAATGGCAAAGTTAACTGTAACTATTGCTTTTATAGCATTTAAGCGAAGAAAATTGCAAGACCTGGTTTCCCTTAAGGTTGAATTGTGCCATAATCTGTAATCTATCATAGTAAACAAGTAATTGCAAACTTATTAAAAATGTACCGGGATTTAATGTTTATTGCATATAAACTAACTATTTTTTTTTCTTTTCAAAATCAATTACAGAATTTAATTTGTTACTTAAAAATAGACACATAAAAAATACAGTTGCTGTCTTCAACTACACCGGTCTCTGGAAGCCTCTCACTTGGGGGCACTTGTTCTCATGCATACTTTGATTTTGATTTTTTGAATAATGAAATATTTTTATCCATGACATACTTGTACTGATGATCAACATTGTCACTATACCGTACAGCCATTAGTGTAATGTTTCATGTCGTAAAACGGATCGACGTTGAACACTGGCACTTGTCACCGTATAGCAAACCTTAAGTATCTTTAACAACTTGTACACACATACCACATCGAACCCTCATTCAGACATACCTCACTCTGCTCCATTATTCGCCGATTCCACTCCATGATGTGATGCCACGATCGGCAAGACAGTGGTTTATTATTAAACATCGAAAATCGGATCAATGTTGTACATTTGCACTGTGACTTCGTAATCCGTGATTAATTGATTTTTAATTAATATTATAAATGGAATGAACATTGAATATTGTAATTCTGTCGTCGCGATATAATTATACGGTTTATGAGTAATTATTTGATTTATTCAAACTTAATAATCCAATGTTGGTGGTATAGTTTTAGCACAATTAAATTTCCAATTCTCTACTAGTTGCTAATTCAGAGTGCTTCCAATCAAATTTATGTAGTCACGGTTACTTTCAACCTCGACTAGACTTCCTCTGTTTAGCGGTGTTGTGTTTAAAAACAAACTGAAATGCGGATATTTGAAGTTTAAACGGCTCCGTACATCACAGTACCGTAGTATCAAACTTCTTTACCTTCTGCTCCTGTTTTTTTCGCATGCAAATCGCGCAGTTTTCTGTTGTGGGCAGAAATGTTTTCTCTGATTTGTAAACCAGATTCACTCTTACGTCTGCACTGATACGGTTTGTTTCTTATAAATCTCTCTCTTCTTGAATACAGTCTACTGTAATGAAGCTTGATCACTGATTCACCAAGATAAAGTATTGCGCTCTCATTTTCTGAATTTCAGGGTATTCCTAGCAGGAATATTCAGATGTTATAAAAGTCTTCTTTAAAATACACATAAGGTTTTGAGATTGCTGCAAGACAGTATATTCCATCGAAACGACACTTGGCACGCATATCTGTCAGGCAACAGTCGCTTCAAGATACAGTGTGTCAGTTATTTTTCTAAACTATAACTCCTAAAGTCTTTAAATTGTTGCAGCGGTATAACGTTGCATACCTTTAGTTGTTCATACCTTAGCGAAAGCAAAATTTACTTCCAGACTTGCAGAGGTTTTCATATCCGATCATGTGTTATTTTGGTTACTTAAACGTATATGTGAAAGAAACGACCAAATACAAGATAATTGAATAATAAAAAGTCCACGCCCTGTAGTGGTAACACACTGGCCCGGCAAGTGTGATATTATAAGCGAGTATCGGCGGAGCAAGATAATCAAGATTTTAGATATGTATATATATATATATATATATATATATATATATATACATATATATCTAAAATCTTTTGTAAACCTACAACTAGTTAAATACATTAATCTCTCATCATCAGGTCGGGTGTGAGGGCAAGTTTTCCAGAAGCCAAGACCCAATCGTTTACCTAGAACTAGTTAAATACATTGATCTCACGTCATAAGGTCGGGGTGTGAGGGCAAGTTTTCCAGAAGCCAAGACCCAATCGTTTACCTAGAACTAGTTAAATCCATTAATATCTCATCATCAGGTCGGGTGTGAGGGCAAGTTTTCCAGAAGCCAAGACCCAATCGTTTACCTAGAACTAGTTAAATCCATTAATTTCTCATCATCAGGTCAGGGTGTGAGGGCAAGTTTTCCAGAAGCTAAGACCCAATCGTTTACCTAGAACTAGTTAAATATATTAATCTCTCATCATTAGGTCGGAGTGTGAGGGCAAGTTTTCCAGAAGCCAAGACCCAATCGTTTACCTAGAACTAGTTAAATCCATTAATATCTCATCATCAGGTCGGGTGTGAGGGCAAGTTTTCCAGAAGCCAAGACCCAATCGTTTACCTAGAACTAGTTAAATACATTGATCTCTCATCATCAGGTCGGGTGTGAGGGCAAGTTTTCCAGAAGCCAAGACCCAATCGTTTACCTAGAACTAGTTAAATCCATTAATTTCTCATCATCAGGTCAGGGTGTGAGGGCAAGTTTTCCAGAAGCTAAGACCCAATCGTTTACCTAGAACTAGTTAAATATATTAATCTCTCATCATTAGGTCGGAGTGTGAGGGCAAGTTTTCCAGAAGCCAAGACCCAATCGTTTACCTAGAACTAGTTAAATCCATTAATATCTCATCATCAGGTCGGGTGTGAGGGCAAGTTTTCCAGAAGCCAAGACCCAATCGTTTACCTAGAACTAGTTAAATACATTGATCTCTCATCATCAGGTCGGGTGTGAGGGCAAGTTTTCCAGAAGCCAAGACCCAGTCATATACCTAGAAATAATTAAATCCATTAGTCTCTCATCATCAGGTCGGGTGTGAGGGCAAGTTTTCCAGAAGCCAAGGCCCAGTCGTTTACTTAGAACTAGTTAAATCCATTAATTTCTCATCATCAGGTCGGGGGTGAGGGCAATTTTTCCAGAAGCCAAGACCCAATCGTTTACCTAGAATTAGTTAAATCCATTGATCTCACGTCATAAGGTCGGGTGTGAGGGCAAGGTTTCCAGAAGCCAAGACCCAATCGTTTACCTAGAACTAGTTAAATCCATTAATCTCTCATCATCAGGTCGGGGTGTGAGGGCAATTTTTCCGTTAAGCCAAGACCCAATCAAGATTCAAGATTCAAGATTCAAGATGTCTTTATTAGTCATTAAGTAACATAATTAGTTACAATAGACTTCGTCACATTATTGGGCAGTAATACTTAAAAAATTAACAATTTTATAATTGGAGACTTATTTTAAAATTAACAGGAATGTTGCAAGATATAGGAACTTACAAAACTAATAATTGGTATAAATAGAGAGTGGTTGTATAAAATTATTTAAGAAATAAGAAAGCATTGTAGGGTAAATATATATAAAAAACACAGACTGGACAAGAAACACAAATAACACACACAATTAAAACCCAATGAAAAATGTAACAATATAAATATTTAAAATATGTAAGTCAGGTGGTTAAAACATAAAATCTCCAAACTATAAAATAAAGGTTAAAAAACTTAAAACTTGACTAGACAAAATTATAAACTTAAGGAACTAATATCACAGGCCAAATATTCATTCACAGAGTAAAATGCCTTTTCTTTAAGCCATTTGCTTACAACTCGTTTAAACCTATTTATATTTACAATCCATCCTCCTTTTGGTAATTTATTAAATAGTTTTATTTTCATATAGATATGACTACATTTTGTTTTTTCAAGCCTGGTCCTTGGCAGCTCTAATATGTACTTTTTTCTAGTTTTATAAGTATGTATGGTTTCTTAACAGTATAACTTTGCAGATTTGCTTTCACATCCAGTAAACAATAATATATATACAAACAGGGCAATGTCAAGGTATTTAAATCCCTAAAAGCTTGCAGGCAAGATTCCCTTTCATTAAGATTTTTTATAATTCTTATTGCTTTTTTTTGCCAGACAAACACTTTATTTGAATGGCAACTATTTCCCCATAAAGAAATTCCATAGACTAAGTGGGAGTGGAAAAAGGCATAGTAGGAGGTTATTAGCATTTCTTCGGTGATGCAGAGTTTCAATTTGCGCAATAGGAAAATTACTCTCGCCAATTTAGTACAAAGATTTTCTATATGACTTTTCCAGCTTAGTCTACTGTCTAAAAAGATTCCTAATAGTTTAACAGGCTTAAAACATTTGTAAATTACATGGTCCATTGAAAAAATTATATTTTCTGTTTTGCTATTGTTTACAACAAGCCTGTTAGCCTGAAACCACTCAGTTGCTACCTTCATTGCATTTTCTTGTATTTTTATTAAACCATTAAGTGTACTATGGTGATTTAGAAGAGTAGTATCATCAGCAAACAAAACTGACATACAGGGTAAATTGAAAGGAAAATCATTAACTGCAACGATAAATAAAAAAGGACCTAAAACTGAGCCTTGTGGCACACCAATTTGAATTGTTTTTATGAGAGACGAAGTAGAACCCTGAACAACCATTTGTTTTCTATTTTTCAAATAAGATACCAACAAATTCAACTCACTACCTTGCACACCATAGCAATAAAGTTTACTTATAAATAACTCATGAGGTATGCTGTCGAAGGCTTTAGACAAATCAATTAAGGTTGCAGATGATGTTGTTTTATACTCAAAATTATGAATAACATTACCAACTAGAGTTTCTACAGCTTTTGTAGTATTCAGTCCTGGTAAAAACCCAAACTGCTCTTTACATAAGAGACCATTTAGCATGAAGAAGTTTTGTAATTGGTTTTTTGATACAATATTCAAATATTTTGCTAAAAATAGGTATTAAAGATATGGGACGATAACTGGAAGGGTTTGTTTTATCACCCTTCTTATAGATAGGAACTACTTTTGCTATTTTTAAACATTGAGGAAATGTGCCTTCAATTAACATTCGATTAAATAGATAAGCTAGCGGTTCAGCTATGACACTGATAATCTGTTTAGTAATCCTATTCGAAAAACCATAGTAATCTTCACTACCCGATAGATTTAATTCAGAAGCACACTTTAGGACATCTTCAACAACAATTACTTTCCAATATAACGTATTTCTTGGAGTACAACTATTTACATAATTATTTACTAGGCTAAGAGCTACACTAAAATCATCAGGTACTTGAGTTTTATTCATATCTAGTGCTACATTTATAAAATAATCATTAAAAACATTAGAATCAATATAAGACTCATTAGATTGCGATTCTGTGCTTTTTTCAGCTTTGATAATATTCCATGCAGCTTTACATTTATTTTTAGACCTCTTAATGTAATCTTCATTTGCCAATAGCTTTTCTTCCTTAATCAAGGCTTTATACCGTTTTCTAGCTTCCTTGTACACTGATTTAGCCAACAGTTCTCTTTCTGTACCTTTACTATTTTTTAAATTGTCATAACAAACTAAAACAAAACTTCTAAAATTCTTAAGTTTTGGCGTAAACCATTGAATATTTGGCCTTTTTGAATTTTTAACTATAACTTCTTTTAAATAACATGTTTCTTCATATAAACTAGTCAATAAATTAATAAAATAAGAAAATGCCTCGTCAACAGTATAAAAAAACTTAAGCCTAGTCCAATCTACTTCAAGAAGTAGTTTTTTAAAACTATCAATGGTGATAGGCGTCATCACTCTTATTTTTTTGTACATGTCATTCGTTTTTACAGCACATTGTATGTTTGTCAGATTAGATTTATATAAGCTAGCTAAGATGCCAGCATGGTCAGACAGGTGAGGTTCTACTACTTTACATTTAAGTTTTCTTGTATTTATATTAGTGATAATGTTGTCTAAACATGCCTCTCCTCTTGTGTTTTCTAGGTTCAAGCAATACATATTGTAAGTGCGTAATAAATTAAGAAAGGACTCCTTTTCAAATTAATTTTTAATTATATTTATGTTAAAATCTCCTGACAAAACTATGGTTTCTTTGTATGTTTTTGATAAAAATCGTTTACCTATAACTAGTTAAATCCATTAATCTCTCATCATCAGGTCGGGGTGTGAGGGCAATTTTTCCAGAAGCCAAGACCCAATCGTTTACCTAGAATTAGTTAAATCCATTGATCTCACGTCATAATGTCGGGGTGTGAGGGCAAGTTTTCCAGAAGCCAAGACCCAATCTTTTACCTAGAACTAGTTAAATCCATTAATCTCTCATCAACAGGTCGGGGTGTGAGGGCAATTTGTCCGAGAAGCGAAGACCCAGTCGTTTACTTAGAACTAGTTAAATCCATTAATTTCTCATCATCAGGTCGGGGGTGAGGGAAATTTTTCCAGAAGCCAAGACCCAATCGTTTACCTAGAATTAGTTAAATCCATTGATCTCACGTCATAATGTCGGGGTGTGAGGGCAAGTTTTCCAGAAGCCAAGACCCCATCGTTTACCTAGAACTAGTTAAATCCATTAATCTCTCATCAACAGGTCGGGGTGTGAGGGCAATTTGTCCGAGAAGCGAAGACCCAATCGTTTACCTAGAATTAGTTAAATCCATTGATCTCACGTCATAAGGTCGGGGTGTGAGGGAAAGGTTTCCAGAAGCCAAGACCCAATCGTTTACCTAGAACTAGTTAAATCCATTGATCTCATGTCATAAGGTCTGGGGGTGAGGGCAAGTTTTCCAGAAGCCAAGACCCCATCGTTTACCTAGAACTAGTTAAATCCATTAATCTCTCATCAACAGGTCGGGGTGTGAGGGCAATTTGTCCGAGAAGCGAAGACCCAATCGTTTACCTAGAACTAGTTAAATCCATTGATCTCACGTCATAAGGTCGGGGTATGTGGGCAATTTTTCTAGAAGCCAAGACCCAATTGTTTACCTAGAACTAGTTAAATCCATTGATCTCACATCATAAGGTCGGGGTGTGAGGGCAAGTTTTCCAGAAGCCAAGAACCAATCGTTTACCTAGAACTAGTTAAATCCATTGATCTCACGTCATAAGGTCGGGGGTGTGAGGGCAAGTTTTCCAGAAGCCAAGACCCAATCGTTTACCTAGAACTAGTTAAATCCATTGATCTCACGTCATAAGGTCGGGGGTGTGAGGGCAAGTTTTCCAGAAGCCAAGAACCAATCGTTTACCTAGAACTAGTTAAATCCATTGATCTCATGTCATAAGGTCTGGGTGTGTGGGCAAGTTTTCCAGAAGCCAAGACCCAATCGTTTACCTAGAACTAGTTAAATCCATTGATTTCACGTCATAAGGTCGGGGTGTGTGGGCAAGATTTCCAGAAGCCAAGACCCAATCTTTTACCTAGAACTAGTTAAATCCATTGATCTTACGTCATAAGGTCGGGGTGTGAGGGCAAGTTTTCCAGAAGCCAAGACCCAATCGTTTACCTAGAACTAGTTAAATCCATTAATCTTATGTCATAAGGTGGGGGGTTGAGAACAAATTCTCCAGGAATGGGAAAAACACAACGATGGTTCAAGGGTTTACAATAATTTCTTTGAACAGATATATGCAGAAAATTTAACTTCTAGTCCAGACCTCTAACATGTGGTTCCAGGAAAAGTTACTCCTACCCGACCAGATGTAGACTGACTTTAGTGTTCGTAAATACCCAATGATAATATCTAGGATTTTACTTATACCTGTTCAGGATAAAATATATTTATACTTTTTATAATTAACATAAATATTTTAGTATTTTATAAAAGTTTAATATTTTTGTCCATTTCCACATGTAATCTTATATTTTATATTTCATTAAAATGAATTATGAAAACGCAATAAATATTGTTTAGGCTATACTCTACTACGTTTCCGCACGCACTTCTTTGTTGTGGAATTTATCTTGAGGTAGAGTATTAATAACAACACAGTAAATTATTGGATTCGTGTTAGAATCGATTTGAGAAATTATACTACTGCCATGACAATTACAAAGTAGTTGCATGTTTAAATGTGTTGAAAACAATGCAATGTCTTACATCATATTAATGGTGTAAACTACTCGTAATTACCATGAAACTGTGAACTGTATAGGATTCGTAAGGTTCCTCTTCACTGGGGATTTCTAAAATATTCACAAAATCTCAGAGAAGGGAAGTATCAGATAGACGAGACGCACACAAAATAAAGAGCGCTGGGAAAGTTTTTCATTGATCTGTCGTCAAAGAGAATGTTAACGTCTCAAGTTATCTTTGTGACCATTTCATTGTTAACTCCGATATGTATTCATGGGAGAAATAAGATACCATACGTTTCTTGTGTTATTGAAATTTGATTAAATTCACTCATTTACTTAAAAATTCACACATCGAAAAATAAATTTTCGCCATAAATAACGTAATATTAAGATTTATAGGTAGATACTCTTTTCTCATTTAATAGCATCACTACATATATTGGGATGTATGAGTTGTAAAACTATCATAAAGCTCTCTTATTTATTAAATACATTTCTGTTTATAAAATATCATAAATTTACAGCATATTCATGTTCCATACAACGGCAACATAGAAACTATAAATATAAATTATGTGAAGAAGTTTCATATTTAATGCAGCTATACATTAGAAAATATCAATATCAATAATACAAAGTAGTCCCATATTCAATGTGGCTATAGATTATAGAATATAGTTCATGTAAAATCTATAAAATCTATAACATTTAAACAAACATCCACTTTTAACAGAATTTGTATTCATTTTCCATAGATTTTCATAATTCGAAACATAATTTGTATTCATTAGAGGCAGAATTTGTATTCACTCTCTACAGATGTTACATATATTTTTCAAATGTTCGTGATGTTTTAACATTATTTTAATACGGTACTTTTTAATATTTTAACGTTTTTTATCGAGATTTTAAATTTATTTTGTGTTGGTTTAGCCATGGATAATATGAACAGTAAAAGAGTATAAAATATTCTGTTTGTTTCTATAGGTTCATTAATGGAGATTAGACAGATATTTTACATCTATTTGTGAGTGGTTCTAAAAGTGGTCCAGTACCTAGCGCCATAGTATAATCGAATGATATATAATGGTATTACTTGTATATTAATCCATATTTTATATCATCACCCATTGTCAGATTGTTAGGTGTGTGTTCCAGTTTATATATTACATACTACTGTAAGATATTCTTTGAAACTTTATCTTTTACTTTCTATTATAAAGAGGAATAAGCCGGCCATATCTCGTTGAGAAGTGCTTCGGCTTCGGCCAGTATATATAAATATTACTTTGTTGATGCCTTTGTCCTGGACCTGCAAATGGAGGCCTTGGTTTTCAAGGTTCTAACTAGTTTGTTTGCCCAAATTTATTTTTATGCAGTATATACATTTCCAAGTATTTCTAAACATAAATCTGACAATAATGTCTTTAAAAATGGACTATCTACTAATTTGACAAGTTTCTAACTATTAATGACTTTTTCATAGTACTCAATATGACAAGATTGTAATTACAGTTCGGCAGCTGTTACAGCTTCTAGTCTGTTTCTAACAGAAGCTGATGCTATTTTATAGCAGGCAATTACTGAATACAGTAGTTAATGTGCTCCTTTTTTTGTTACTGCTCTTACTTTATTTGATTTGCAGGTTTTTTTTACAATAATAACGTGATCAAAATTCAGCTTGCAAATATACTTGCTGTTAGAACCTCGTCAGACCAAAGTCACGATATTGTGCACCCGTACAGAAACAACAGCTTATTTTATACAAGAAAGTCAAACGAATTTAACCGCCTACTTCACTCGAACAAGAACAGCGTATTATTCTGTCTGGAACAAAACTATGTGAGACGTCCTAGCGTGGAGAGAATACTAGAGGCAGTGGGTGAAGATAATGAGATTACGGAACTAATTACATGGCTGATACCTGTGCTCCACAAAACCACAATTCGCAAAAGTCTAAAGCAGTTTTGAAATCTTTTAAAGATAATCCCAATATCACTTCTGTCTCAGTGAAATGGGAGGGGTGTTGCATGTTGAGCAGTACCGTCGTCTCTCATCCTGGATGTCTCGGTTAGTTACCTGGACTGCTTAGAAGTATCCCAAGAATGTAAAAGACCTGAGGCGCGTGGAAACTTGGTAGTGATCCACAGGAGCTACTCGTATCAAGAAGGGAGGGGTGTTGCATGTTGAGCAGTACCATCGTCTCTCATCCTGTATGTCTCGGTTAGTTACCTGGACCGCTTAGAAGTATCCCAAGAATGTAAAAGACCTGAGGCGCGTGGAAACTTGGTAGTGATCCACAGGAGCTACTCGTATCAAGAAGGGAGGGGTGTTGCATGTTGAGCAGTACTATCGTCTCTCATCCTGGATGTCTCGGTTAGTTACCTGGACCGCGTAGAAGTATCCCAAGAATGAAAAAGACCTGAGGCGCGTGGAAACTTGGTAGTGATCCACAGGAGCTACTCGTATCAAGAAGGGAGGGGTGTTGCATGTTGAGCAGTACCATCGTCTCTCATCCTGTATGTCTCGGTTAGTTACCTGGACCGCTTAGAAGTATCCCAAGAATGTAAAAGACCTGAGGCGCGTGGAAACTTGGTAGTGATCCACAGGAGCTACTCGTATCAAAAAGGGAGGGGTGTTGCATGTTGAGCAGTACTATCGTCTCTCATAATAGATGTCTCGGTTAGTTACCTGGACCGCTTAGAAGTATCCCAAGAATGTAAAAGACCTGAGGCGCGTGGAAACTTGGTAGTGATCCACAGGAGCTACTCGTATCGAGAAGGGAGAGGGGTTGCATGTTGAGCAGTACTATCGTCTCTCATCCTGGATGTCTCGGTTAGTTACCTGGACCGTTTAGAAGTATCCCAAGAATGTAAAAGACCTGAGGCGCGTGGAAACTTGGTAGTGATCCACAGGAGCTTCTCGTATCAAGAAGGGAGGGGGGTTTCATGTTGAGCAGTACTATCGTCTCTCATCCTGGATGTCTCGGTTAGTTACCTGGACCGCTTAGAAGTATCCCAAGAATGTAAAAGACCTGAGGCGCGTGGAAACTTGGTAGTGATCCACAGGAGCTTCTCGTATCAAGAAGGGAGGGGGGTTTCATGTTGAGCAGTACTATCGTCTCTCATCCTGGATGTCTCGGTTAGTTACCTGGACCGTTTAGAAGTATCCCAAGAATGTAAAAGACCTGAGGCGCGTGGAAACTTGGTAGTGATCCACAGGAGCTTCTCGTATCAAGAAGGGAGGGGGGTTTCATGTTGAGCAGTACTATCGTCTCTCATCCTGGATGTCTCGGTTAGTTACCTGGACCGCTTAGAAGTATCCCAAGAATGTAAAAGACCTGAGGCGCGTGGAAACTTGGTAGTGATCCACAGGAGCTACTCGTATCAAGAAGGGAGGGGGGTTTCATGTTGAGCAGTACCATCGTCTCTCATCGTGGATGTCTCGGTTAGTTACCTGGACCGTTTAGAAGTATCCCAAGAATGTAAAAGACCTGAGGCGTGTGGAAACTTGGTAGTGATCCACAGGAGCTTCTCGTATCAAGAAGGGAGGGGGGTTTCATGTTGAGCAGTACCATCGTCTCTCATCGTGGATGTCTCGGTTAGTTATCTGGACCGCTTAGAAGTATCCCAGGTACTAGCATGTAAATGAGCTTAAGTACCTGAAACAAAATGACTTGGATGCTCGATTCGTGGCTTTGGAATACCTATTATATATGTATTTTCTTAGTTATTTCCCATTTCTTTATTGTTTCAGTAACGAACTTTTCTTTATGACATCCGGTATTTTTGTTTCACCATATGTCACTCGTGGCACGGAGCAGCGGAGCAGACTGTTGTTTTAAAGATCGTGTTTCTAGCATCTTATATAAACAAAATACGGAAAACGTGGTTAAAACGCGTATTTTTCTTGAACAGCCTCGAAGCTATTTTTCTTGTGATGACTGGAGTTATTTATGATAGTAAGGTTCTTGTAAAGAAATAAGTATGGAAATAAATTAGTTTTATATTTTTATTTTAACGATTAAACCCAAATATATGTAATCTTATGAACCTCATTGTTCTATTGACCCAAGATTAAAGGCTTATGTATAGGCTAATACGTAATTTATACCGTGTTTACCGTCGTGCTCGACTCGCTGGGCTTTTATTGTTGTGATTCTACAAGGTTACAAACCTTTAAATACAAAGTGTACTTTATACCGTTTTTACCATCGTGCTCGACTCTTTGTACTTTAATTGTTGTGACTCTACAAAGTCACAAACATTTAAATACAAATCGTACTTTTGTACTGGTTTTACCATCTTGTTCGAATCGCTGTACTTTTCTTGTTGCGACTTTACAAATTCACAAGCATTGAAATACAAAGTGTACTTTATACCGTTTTTACCATCGTGCTCGACTCTTTGTACTTTAATTGTTGTGACTCTACAAAGTCACAAACATTTAAATACAAATCGTACTTTTGTACTGGTTTTACCATCTTGTTCGAATCGCTGTACTTTTCTTGTTGCGACTTTACAAATTCACAAGCATTGAAATACAAAGCGTACTTTTATACCTTTTTTACCATCGTGCTCGACTCGCTGAACTTTTAAACTGACTTCTGTCTTCATATTTTTCCTTTGTAATTTATTTGCTACAATTCCATTTTGGAAGCATAATAGGATTTCGGAGAGTTTGGCATCATCCATCGTTGTAAGTTACAGAACTAGCGTCTACCTCCCACCGAGTTTGGCATCGTCCATCGTTGTAAGTTACAGAACTAGCGTCTACCTCCCACCGAGTTTGGCATCGTCCATCGTTGTAAGTTACAGAACTAGCGTCTACCTCTCAAGTTTTACTCGGACATCGCCACGTATTTATTTCTTTATCATTTTTGTTCATGCTTCACCTTAATGTCTTGGGTTTTGTAACTCCTGAGAAAGAGTATACATTACAATTCGCGAAACGTAGCGTTTTACTTTCGAACATATGCAAAGAAAATGTCCGAAATCATGCTATCCTTAGAAATAATTCATTGTCAATAACAAACTTAAAACTAAGAGTTCCGTTTTGCTAATTATGCTGCAAGTATTAGAGTGCAGACTAATAAGGTCGCTATTTGACGCTGTGTTTGTGCCAAAGGTAGCGTGGACTCTCCGTGCGACCGATATCTACCCCGGCCGGAGCAGGCGCCGCCCCCCTCCCCCACCGTCACTGCCACCCCCACTGCCACCCCCACACCCTCACCAGTCCACACGACGCCGCTCGACGCCAGTCCCCCTCGGCTGTTCTTGGTGAAACGTGTTTCGCGCGCTTATTCGTGATTTTCGTGACCAATTTATCTCGAGTGTTTGTATGTTTAGCGCTGAGGTGGTAAGAGGTTTTGTTAGGATTTCACTCTTGAATGTTCTGAGGGCAAGTTTTATAAATAATATTTTCACTCATTGATAGTTTTTCAAATAAACTTTTGTCTTCAAGAGTGTACGAAATAACAATAACTTAACCAACTCTTAAGTAAGGACAACGAATAATGAGGTTTCGTGCAAAGTACATAGTATTGCTTTCACGATTGTAATACCGAATTTTAAAATTCATGTCAAGTCAAAAATTATATTTATTTATTGTTGTCCTTATTGTTTATTTTATCGCACATGCAATTGATGTATGAATAATTCCAAAATATTAAATAAAAACTAACCAATCTCAGATTAGTAATCTTAGGTAAATAAATTAAACCAAGTACGTTCATATTGTTTTTCTTAAAATTAGTTAAAAAACAACGGGAGTTTTTTTAGGTTGAAGTATAATTAACTGACGTTTGGATATTGAATAAATACTTTTTAAGTAAATCAACTACTCATGTCAGAGAGAACGCTTCCACTCATTCCATGCTAAAACTGGACGTTTACACTTGAGTATGTTTCAGCAACACCCGTATTGTTTAGACAGACCGAGACACCTCATTATATACTACATTATATATTATGTATTCAGTACTGTACCAGCGACAATATATTTATGCCTACATTCTTGTTTAGACAAACCGCGTTACTTGATAAAGTCTATCCAATACTATATCAGTGACAACACTCTTATGCCTACATTCTTGTTTAGACAAACCGCGTTACTTGATAAAGTCTATCCAATACTATATCAGTGACAACACTCTTATGCCTACATTCTTGTTTAGACAAACCGCGTTACTTGATAAAGTCTATCCAATACTGTATCAGTGACAACACTCTTATGCCTACATTCTTGTTTAGACAAACCGCGTTACTTGATAAAGTCTATCCAATACTGTATCAGTGACAACACTCTTATGCCTACATTCTTGTTTAGACAAACCGCGTTACTTGATAAAGTCTATTTAATACTATATCAGTGACAACACTCTTATGCCTACATTCTTGTTTAGACAAACCGCGTTACTTGATAAAGTCTATCCAATACTGTATCAGTGACAATCACTCTTATGCCACTTCTTTAGATCCGCGTTACTTGATTATCGCGTTACTTGTTAAGTACATAGACTTACTTGATAAAGTCAATACTGTATCAGTGACAAACACTCTTATGCTACTTCTTGTTTAGACAGACCGCGTTACTTGATAAAGTCTATAATACTGTATCAGTGACAACACTCTTATGCCTACATTCTTGTTTAGACAAACCGCGTTACTTGATAAAGTCTATCCAATACTATATCAGTGACAACACTCTTATGCCTACATTCTTGTTTAGACAAACCGCGTTACTTGATAAAGTCTATCCAATACTGTATCAGTGACAACACTCTTATGCCTACATTCTTGTTTAGACAGACCGCGTTACTTGATAAAGTCTATCCAATACTGTATCAGTGACAACACTCTTATGCCTACATTCTTGTCTAGACAAACCGCGTTACTTGATAAAGTCTATCCAATTGACAACACTCTTATGCCTACATTCTTGTTTTAGACAAACCGCGTTACTTGATAAAGTCTATCCAATACTGTATCAGTGACAACACTCTTATGCCTACATTCTTGTTTAGACAGACCGCGTTACTTGATAAAGTCTATCCAATACTGTATCAGTGACAACACTCTTATGCCTACATTCTTGTTTAGACAAACCGCGTTACTTGATAAAGTCTATCCAATACTATATCAGTGACAACACTCTTATGCCTACATTCTTGTTTAGACAAACCGCGTTACTTGATAAAGTCTATCCAATACTGTATCAGTGACAACACTCTTATGCCTACATTCTTGTTTAGACAGACCGCGTTACTTGATAAAGTCTATCCAATACTGTATCAGTGACAACACTCTTATGCCTACATTCTTGTTTAGACAAAACCGCGTTACTTGATAAAGTCTATCCAATACTGTATCAGTGACAACACTCTTATGCCTACATTCTTGTTTAGACAAACCGCGTTACTTGATAAAGTCTATCCAATACTGTATCAGTGACAACACTCTTATGCCTACATTCTTGATTAGACAGACCGCGTTACTTGGTAAAGTCTATCCAATACTGTATCAGTGACAACACTCTTATGCCTACATTCTTGTTTAGACAAACCGCGTTACTTGATAAAGTCTATTTAATACTATATCAGTGAAAACACTCTTATGCCTACATTCTTGTCTAGACAAACCGCGTTACTTGATAAAGTCTATCCAATACTGTATCAGTGACAACACTCTTATGCCTACATTCTTGTCTAGACAAACCGCGTTACTTGATAAAGTCTATCCAATACTATATCAGTGACAACACTCTTATGCCTACATTCTTGTCTAGACAAACCGCGTTACTTGATAAAGTCTATCCAATACTGTATCAGTGACAACACTCTTATGCCTACATTCTTGTTTAGACAAACCGCGTTACTTGATAAAGTCTATTTAATACTATATCAGTGACAACACTCTTATGCCTACATTCTTGTTTAGACAAACCGCGTTACTTGATAAAGTCTATTTAATACTGTATCAGTGACAACACTCTTATGCCTACATTCTTGTTTAGACAGACCGCGTTACTTGATAAAGTCTATCCAATACTGTATCAGTGACAACACTCTTATGCCTACATTCTTGTTTAGACAAACCGCGTTACTTGATAAAGTCTATCCAATACTATATCAGTGACAACACTCTTATGCCTACATTCTTGTTTAGACAAACCGCGTTACTTGATAAAGTCTATCCAATACTATATCAGTGACAACACTCTTATGCCTACATTCTTGATTAGACAGACCGCGTTACTTGATAAAGTCTATCCAATACTATATCAGTGACAACACTCTTATGCCTACATTCTTGTCTAGACAAACCGCGTTACTTGATAAAGTCTATCCAATACTGTATCAGTGACAACACTCTTATGCCTACATTCTTGTTTAGACAAACCGCGTTACTTGATAAAGTCTATTTAATACTGTATCAGTGACAACACTCTTATGCCTACATTCTTGTTTAGACAGACCGCGTTACTTGATAAAGTCTATCCAATACTGTATCAGTGACAACACTCTTATGCCTACATTCTTGTTTAGACAAACCGCGTTACTTGATAAAGTCTATCCAATACTATATCAGTGACAACACTCTTATGCCTACATTCTTGATTAGACAGACCGCGTTACTTGATAAAGTCTATCCAATACTATATCAGTGACAACACTCTTATGCCTACATTCTTGTTTAGACAAACCGCGTTACTTGATAAAGTCTATCCAATACTGTATCAGTGACAACACTCTTATGCCTACATTCTTGATTAGACAGACCGCGTTACTTGATAAAGTCTATCCAATACTGTATCAGTGACAACACTCTTATGCCTACATTCTTGTTTAGACAAACCGCGTTACTTGATAAAGTCTATTTAATACTGTATCAGTGACAACACTCTTATGCCTACATTCTTGATTAGACAGACCGCGTTACTTGGTAAAGTCTATCCAACATTCATTTCCACTGTAGAAGAGTTTTAATAATTTATTTATACTAAACTAGTATTGAAGATATATAGAGTTACTAGTGATAAAAACAAGCGAACTGAAAATAAACAAAAAAACCCAAATTAATACAGTTAAAGGTTCAAAAATATGCTATTGTAACTTTTACCAAGCACTTTTATTGTGTCCTTGGATTAATTCAATTTGATTTTAAGTTAAAATATGTCATGATGTTTAAAAATGTATAGTACAAATCTTTGAACTTTTTTCTTGCGCGGGCAGAACTTTAAGTATGATCGTACATGAACGTTTTACATAGAAAACTATAGGAGTGCGTTTTTATACTCCAATATAGTTAGTATATATAATATGCTACATTTGTATATTAGGCCATATTTTAGTGGTTATATTTTATATTGACAATTTTTTTTATTTTACATAAATGCGGTCCAAGCATTAGTAAACCGCCCTTCATACAATTATTATTATATATATTCGATTAATTTCATATTATTCACAAATGAAATCGCCCATAAAAGAAATACTGTGCGTGGGTGGTTTCTGGTCATATGCTCTTACTTTGCTTTTAAGTTAACTGTCTGTCCACTTCAACTCAATTTTGTCAAATAGAAGCAAAGACTCAACTGAATATTACCAATTAAGTAGAAGCATAGAACCGAAACCAAGATCAGAGATTCCAGTCACGTCCTTTCGTCGGTTTACCCTCTGCCAGCACCGCCCATTAAACCGCTCGTCCTTCTTCGTTTCAATACAATAACATCGCACTGGGCAACAGGAGGAAGTATGCTATCATACATTAAAGGCGCAATACTTAGATTTCACAGGTCAAGTCATTGTCTGTGGGTTTTTGGGAAGTGACTAAGATTGACTGAGTCAATAATATAAAGTTAATATTTGTGCAATCACTTCAATATCCACATATATATCCAGAATCTGGAGCAGAATAACAGTTACACTGGCTCAACATTGTACTCGTAGAGAGTCAATACTGATCTATTGGGTTTATAGCAGATTAACACGTATATAACCAGAATCTGGAGTACAGTGGAGTGAACGAAGTTACTCTGACACATCATTGTACTAATAGAGGGTCAATACTGACCCATTAGGCTTATATAGGTTTAACCCGTATATAACCATAATCCGGAGCAAATAAACAGTTACTCAGACATACCGTTGTACTAATTGAGAGTCAATACTGACCCATTAGGCTTATATCGGTTTAACCCATATATAACCATAATCCGGAGCAAATAAACAGTTACTCAGACATACCGTTGTACTAATTGAGAGTCAATACTGACCCATTAGGCTTATGTCGGTTTAACCCATATATAACCATAATCTGGAGCAAATAAACAGTTACTCTTACATACCATTGTACTAATTGAGAGTCAATACTGACTTATTAGGCTTATATCGGTTTAACCCATATATAACCATAATCTGGAGCAAATAAACAGTTACTCAGACATACCGTTGTACTAATTGAGAGTCAATACTGACCCATTAGGCTTATATCGGTTTAACCCATATATAACCATAATCTGGAGCAAATAAACAGTTACTCAGACATACCGTTGTACTAATTGAGAGTCAATACTGACTTATTAGGCTTATATCGGTTTAACCCATATATAACCATAATCTGGAGCAAATAAACAGTTACTCAGACATACCGTTGTACTAATTGAGAGTCAATACTGACCCATTAGGCTTATATCGGTTTAACCCATATATAACCATAATCCGGAGCAAATAAACAGTTACTCAGACATACCGTTGTACTAATTGAGAGTCAATACTGACCCATTAGGCTTATGTCGGTTTAACCCATATATAACCATAATCTGGAGCAAATAAACAGTTACTCTTACATACCATTGTACTAATTGAGAGTCAATACTGACTTATTAGGCTTATATCGGTTTAACCCATATATAACCATAATCTGGAGCAAATAAACAGTTACTCAGACATACCGTTGTACTAATTGAGAGTCAATACTGACCCATTAGGCTTATATCGGTTTAACCCATATATAACCATAATCTGGAGCAAATAAACAGTTACTCTTACATACCGTTGTACTAATTGAGAGTCAATACTGACTTATTAGGCTTATATCGGTTTAACCCATATATAACCATAATCTGGAGCAAATAAACAGTTACTCAGACATACCGTTGTACTAATTGAGAGTCAATACTGACCCATTAGGCTTATATCGGTTTAACCCATATATAACCATAATCTGGAGCAAATAAACAGTTACTCTTACATACCGTTGTACTAATTGAGAGTCAATACTGACTTATTAGGCTTATATCGGTTTAACCCATATATAACCATAATCTGGAGCAAATAAACAGTTACTCAGACATACCGTTGTACTAATTGAGAGTCAATACTGACCCATTAGGCTTATATCGGTTTAACCCATATATAACCATAATCTGGAGCAAATAAACAGTTACTCAGACATACCGTTGTACTAATTGAGAGTCAATACTGACTTATTAGGCTTATATCGGTTTTAACCCATATATAACCATAATCTGGAGCAAATAAACAGTTACTCAGACATACCGTTGTACTAATTGAGAGTCAATACTGACCCATTAGGCTTATATCGGTTTAACCCATATATAACCATAATCCGGAGCAAATAAACAGTTACTCAGACATACCGTTGTACTAATTGAGAGTCAATACTGACCCATTAGGCTTATGTCGGTTTAACCCATATATAACCATAATCTGGAGCAAATAAACAGTTACTCTTACATACCATTGTACTAATTGAGAGTCAATACTGACTTATTAGGCTTATATCGGTTTAACCCATATATAACCATAATCTGGAGCAAATAAACAGTTACTCAGACATACCGTTGTACTAATTGAGAGTCAATACTGACCCATTAGGCTTATATCGGTTTAACCCATATATAACCATAATCTGGAGCAAATAAACAGTTACTCTTACATACCGTTGTACTAATTGAGAGTCAATACTGACTTATTAGGCTTATATCGGTTTAACCCATATATAACCATAATCTGGAGCAAATAAACAGTTACTCAGACATACCGTTGTACTAATTGAGAGTCAATACTGACCCATTAGGCTTATATCGGTTTAACCCATATATAACCATAATCTGGAGCAATTAAACAGTTACTCTGACATACTGTTGTACTAGTAGAGAGTCGATACTGACTCCTTGGGCCTATACGGGTTAAAGTGTTAGT
Source organism: Homalodisca vitripennis (assembly GCF_021130785.1). NCBI lineage: Eukaryota > Metazoa > Arthropoda > Insecta > Hemiptera > Cicadellidae > Homalodisca > Homalodisca vitripennis. The sequence goes on along the minus strand of NC_060215.1, from coordinate 10,642,047 downwards.
GTAAAGCATATAAGCCATATACAAGGTGATTTAAAAGTAAGTTGCACCCCCTCTTATCTTTTTTGTTATTTTATATATATATATATATATATATATATATATATATATATATATAAAATCTGTTTGCGGCAATTTTATTAGCTACAAAGGGCTACACTTATAATGACAGCTTTCAAATTGTTTCTAATGGGACAGGGGGTGGGGGCATCTCAAAATTTTAAATATCACTTATATTCTTGTAACATTACATTTCTTGGCTAGTCAAAAAATATATTTAAAGAATTGCAAAAGAATCGGAACATTCCCTGAATCATAATACAGGTCATAAAGTACAAACCACTATATTTATTCAACTAATGGTTTAAAAATTGAAGCTTGATAACTGATTGGCTTAATAGTGCCAAAATGTGTTACTGACAGCTATAAGGATTACTAAACATGCATTTCTAATAGAAATGAAACAGTGTTTTTAATGACCGAAGATGGTTAGTAAACTTTGTCGTATGTGGCAGAGTTGCGGCACTTGTAGTTAGTGCGTGTGAGGTGCCTCTTGTGACAGCAGTCAGCTAGCACTCTAGTGTGTCGGTGTAAATGCGAGGAGCAGGATGTGGTCGGTGACGCAGGTAAATGTCAACATTGCCGGGTGTGGCAGTAGTTAGTGCGGTGAGAGGTGCCTCTTGTCGCAGCAGTCAGCTAGCACTCTAGTGTGTCGTTGTAAATGCGAGGAGCAGGATGTGGTCGGTGACGCAGGTAAATGTCAACATTGCCGGGTGTGGCAGTAGTTAGTGCGGTGAGAGGTGCCTCTTGTCGCAGCAGTCAGCTAGCACTCTAGTGTGTCGTTGTAAATGCGAGGAGCAGGATGTGGTCGGTGACGCAGGTAAATGTCAACGTTGCCGTATGTGGCAGAGTTGCAGCACTTGTAGTTAGTGCGTGAGAGGTGCCTCTTGTCGCAGCAGTCAGCTAGCACTCTAGTGTGTCGGTGTAAATGCGAGGAGCAGGATGTGGTCGGTGACGCAGGTAAATGTCAACATTGCCGGGTGTGGCAGTAGTTAGTGCGGTGAGAGGTGCCTCTTGTCGCAGCAGTCGGCTAGCACTCACTCTAGTGTGTCCGTGTTTGTGTCAACAATCCTTAGGTCTATTTTTACTCTTTGTCCTCTAATAATGGTTTTTGAAACGTATTCTTCTGGGCCTTTTGGTATCATAAACTTTGTACCTACATAACACACACACACACACACACACACACACACACACACACACACACACACACACACACACACACCCAGAAATTTGTTTTCTATATTAGAAATTAACCTTTATCCAATCTTCTGTAGATATTAATCACGGAATTGGTTGCATAAAACACCATTTTAAAATAATTATAATCCCTTGCTTGATTTGATCAAAGTTTATAAAATCAAGGAAATCTCAAAAATTAGCGAGTTTTATGATGAAATAATACATTTTAGTGTATATTTATTGTTGCGTTTTTATAACGTTTACGTTAATATTTAAAAGTGCACGTGTAAATTAAAGTCTTCATATTCATTGTTATGTAATAATTCTCATCAACAATCAGGTAATGGTTGATGAGGTACTCTACGCTTTGAGTATCAGTTACCATTCTTATATAAGAGATTTTTTAATATAACTTTTACCTACGCGTGAAAAGGAAGCTATTCCTCGTGTTTTTAGTGTAAAAACCTAATACGGAGTGCTGAATACGAATGTATGCACACATAATAGTTGTATTTTGTGAGACTAATAGATATTGACTGTGGATGGATACATTTGATAAAAATAAACGTTTTGATCGGAATTTAAAAAATAGGGAATTTAACACGAATAAAACTTGTTGATATTAATTTATTGATTTTGATAAGTACTATATATTACCGTTGTATAACAGATTTATTATAATATCTTTGTATTTTATTTTTTGTATATAAGATTCATGTGAAATACTCAAATGGCTAAATTGTCTCAACAACAAACAATATCAGAATAAGAATAACAGATTACCGTTATGACTTTAATCATAATGATAAACCCTTACCGTTAGTAATTCTTGAAAAAATACATAACGAAGCTTTTGTGTATAATCGAAACAAATAAGTGGTATTCATAATAGTCCAAATACATTGATATTAAAAAACCTAGAACAAGCTCACTAAATCGTGACAAAATCAAAATTTCGTTACGGATTAAATTTTCGAAAATTGAGATCATCTGGACACATATTACCTACTTACATACTGCTACTATTTAATCATATGTTACTAATTTTCAAGATTATTCTATTTATTTCTTCCTCTTCCTCTTAAAAAAAGTGTTAAGCGAAGTATAGTACTTTTTTTGTTCTTTTATAACAAGAAGCTTAGAAAATTGCACATAGTCCTATAAGGACCTTTGCGCTCCTTCCGGAGTGACAGGATATTCTGGATAGGTAAAGTTGGGGTAGGGGCCACCTCCTATCGAGATCCTTGAGGAAGAATTTAGGGCACTAATCTCAAGTCATATCCCCTCGGAAGAAGGGAAAGTCAGCTCTGAACCAGCCTCTCCAGTCAGAGCAGGCAGGGGGTGGCATACCCATATGTCTAGGCTGGCAAGAACCTTTGACTCTTAGGGAACCAACTCCACCAACTCCAGTTAAATCCCTCATTAGACTATACCTATCGAATTACCCTTGCACCCCAGAATCTCGACATTTGTGGTTAGTGATATGCTGCTCCTGGACTTCCATAAAGTTGCCCAGTTTAAGTGGCACATCGATTTTAGCTGTACCAAGTGTGGGTTAAATTGGAAGAAATAAACCTGCCAGAAGTGATCCCTCGGAGGGAAATATAATACTACTACAGTATTTATGTTTGGGTATTTTTTCTATATTCAATATAGAAATGTTTATATATATATATATATATATATATATATATATATACGCGGACGTGTTTATATTTATTTATTTCATATTTATTTATATATTATATTTATTTCAGTTATACACTTATACAAATGTATAGTCTAATTATGCAAAGTAAAAACTTAGTTAATTTATACATTGGTATAGTTAAAGAAAACTTAATTAAACATTTGCTTCCGTTTATGTGTCACGTTTTTCCTGACTTATGTACTAGTTTAATTTTTATTCGTGTTAGTTTTCACCTGCATGTCGTGCCTTTTGAATACACATTTACCAGGTTCTTCTACTTGGAATTGAAACATTGTAACTTATGATATCGATGACCTTATGAATGACGTGTCTGAATTTGCAAATTATTTCTTATGCTGTTACATTGGCGCAGTTGAAGCTTAATCAGCTGCTACCAACACAATCATGAGTAACGGTTTTGTCAGTGATGCCTTATTATTTGCTTGATTTGTTTCCCAAACATTATTTCCAGCGTAGCCTACATTCGAAAATCCTAACTTTCTGTAGCGAACCAGAAAGACTTCTTTTCCACAGTCGAGATGTAACACACCGACATACTCCCGTAGTAGACAAAGTGGACCTGTTTATCAAGTTCAGATTTACTCATATTGTAATGGTCACGGTCGCTTTCTGTCAAGGGGATAAAGATATAATAGAATAGATATAATATAGATAATACTGATTCAGTATAGACTGAAGAAATCAATACTTGAAGAATCTAGATAGGAATTAATAGCACTTTCATGGGGGACTTTGTACTATAGAAATTCGTTGTTCCAAATGTTGAGTTAAGTGTAACTGGGGGATTGTTGTACACTTTGATCACTCTATGTTTCTTATTAACCAACTAATTTTTCTGACTTAAGTCCCTTACTGCGTTTTGTTACTCTCTAAAACGGATGTTATAAATCCTTTTCTTCGTTATTTTCACAAACTGGTGACATTAACGAGTTAAGCCAGGATTTGATAGAATTCTTTGTTCGGGAACGTAAAAGAGAGAGCTGCTGTGGGGTGTGTGAGGTAAATCGAGGAAGCTTAACGTTAACTCCAGGCTAAGGGAGGTCCACTCCCCGAACGAAATACGTTATCTTATAAAGCTTGCCCGCATTGTGTGAAAAAGCCAACGCTTAAATCATCCAGAGGTAGCCGGCAGTTCTTCAGCTTTAACATTGTTACAGTACAAGTACATTTAATAGCAGTTTTTTAAAGGAAGCTCTTTAAACAACGTTAAACCAGCCGTAATGTTTGTCCACATCCTTTACCTTATTGATTAAGCCACATGCCCGCCAATCGTGCTTTCTACTGTTCTCGGTTCTTACTAATCGCAATCTTCGGCACTCTCACTTTAGGTCATTCGCTTTAATACTTGCTACTCTCATTTCTCGCCACTCGAATATCTTGTTAGTCTCACTTCCCGTCATTCGCTTTTCTTGGTACTCTCACTTCCTATCATTCGCTATTTTTGCTACTCTCACTTCCCACCATTTTCATGTCTTGCTATTCTCACTTCCCCTCGCTCGTTTTTTGTTGCTATTCTCACTTTTCGTCATTCTTTTTTCTTTTTACTCTCAATTCCCGCCACTCGCTTCTCCTGCTACTCCAAATTCCCGCCATTCTCGTGTTATGCTACTCGCAACCCGTGTTTCCTACACAACAACCCCCCCCCCCCCTCTTGATTAACCATTTTCCTTGTTTCAGTTGATTTTCCTACAACTCTCACTTTTTCTATTCTCTCCTGTCTCGTAATTCCTAACATTCTCATGTTCCGCCACTCTGTTTATGCCTACCTCATTCACCGCCAATTATACTTTTCGCGTCTACAATTTCTTGTCGGCTTTTAATTTTTTTTTTTACAAACTATATATGTTCACTAGATCAAACAGCTTTATTAGTCTTTGATTACTATTGACACATATGTCTTAATATGGTATATACATGGAGAAATGGTTATGGAGTATATATCTCATTTAGTTTATATTTTGCTTCAGGTAAAACCTCCCTCCACGTAAAGAAGTTAACCAAGGTACTTGTTCAAGGCCTTGTGAAAACGTTGGAGAACTTTTAGGTGAGGGGGATGATCTTTGTTTACTGCTGCAGAATTGAACAAGCGGAGTGGCTTTGAATTTATAACGAGTTTAACTCTTTAGAATATCTGTACATTCCAATTGTTTTATCCAGCTTGTAAGCTACAGTGTTTATTTGAAAGATCAATGAAATATTCTACGTAGGGCTCAGTTTATTTTTGTTTATTAATAAATGCAGCAAACTTATCAATTGTATAAAATAGATTATATCGATGATATTGAAGGTCAATGTAGGTTTCTTATGATAGTTATTTTGTGAAAAAATGTTTGTACTCTAACAATACATTTTTCTGTTAATCTCACAATACAGACTATATTTTAATATTTAAATACTTAATATATTATAGAATATACGACAGTAACAAAGTATTATTATTTCTTTTTTAAATTGCAGATTTCATTGTTCAGAATAGGCCTAGAGCATAATATGGTATAACCGCATTCATAATGCTTCAAGACCCAACGATGTAACGTTTTATTTAGTTATGTCATGTCCAAAGATGTTATGTGGGAAGATCAAATTATAAATAGGATTCCTCGTGAGGATGATTAAATGAGGTATGATTTCTGATGATGTTAGCTTTGCGCTACTTTGGTTTATCTTCTATTATATATGAATTAGACCAAAGTATACTTATTAAGCCAATAAAAATTTCCTATTTTTAATTATTAAATGTTGGTACTCAGAACATTCAATAGCGTGAGAGTACGTGTAAGAGAAAGGTCTCGGACGGACAATGTGACGTGAGATGTTGAAGGGAGAAGCGAATGTTCCTGTCGGAAGCGCCCTACTGGTCGAAGCCTCCGAGGCACGGTCACTGGACCTCCCAGAGATCTCTATCCATCAACGTCATCAGTGACGGTAAGTCAGTCAAATGTTCTTGTCGAAAGCGCCCTACTGGTCGAAGCCTCCGAGGCACGGTCACTGGACCTCCCAGAGATATCTATCCATCAACGTCATCAGTGACGGTAAGTCAGTCAAATGTTCTTGTCGAAAGCGCCCTACTGGTCGAAGCCTCCGAGGCACGGTCACTGGACCTCCCAGAGATCTCTATCCATCAACGTCATCAGTGACGGTAAGTCAGTCAAATGTTCTTGTCGAAAGCGCCCTACTGGTCGAAGCCTCCTAGGCACGGTCACTGGACCTCCCAGAGATCTCTATCCATCAACGTCATCAGTGACGGTAAGTCAGTCGAATGTTCCTGTCGAAAGCGCCTTACTGGTCGAAGCCTCCGAGGCACGGTCACTTGACCTCCCAGAGATCTCTATCCATCAACGTCATCAGTGACGGTAAGTCAGTCGAATGTTCCTGTCGAAAGCGCCTTACTGGTCGAAGCCTCCGAGGCACGGTCACTGGACCACCCAGAGATCTCTATCCATCAACGTCATCAGTGACGGTAAGTCAGTCGAATGTTCCTGTCGAAAGCGCCTTACTGGTCGAAGCCTCCGAGGCACGGTCACTGGACCTCCCAGAGATCTCTATCCATCAACGTCATCAGTGACGGTAAGTCAGTCAAATGTTCTTGTCGAAAGCGCCCTACTGGTCGAAGCCTCCGAGGCACGGTCACTGGACCTCCCAGAGATATCTATCCATCAACGTCATCAGTGACGGTAAGTCAGTCAAATGTTCTTGTCGAAAGCGCCCTACTGGTCGAAGCCTCCTAGGCACGGTCACTGGACCTCCCAGAGATCTCTATCCATCAACGTCATCAGTGACGGTAAGTCAGTCGAATGTTCCTGTCGAAAGCGCCTTACTGGTCGAAGCCTCCGAGGCACGGTCACTGGACCTCCCAGAGATCTCTATCCATCAACGTCATCAGTGACGGTAAGTCAGTCAAATGTTCTTGTCGAAAGCGCCCTACTGGTCGAAGTCTCCGAGGCACGGTCACTGGACCTCCCAGAGATATCTATCCATCAACGTCATCAGTGACGGTAAGTCAGTCAAATGTTCTTGTCGAAAGCGCCCTACTGGTCGAAGCCTCCTAGGCACGGTCACTGGACCTCCCAGAGATCTCTATCCATCAACGTCATCAGTGACGGTAAGTCAGTCAAATGTTCCTGTCGAAAGCGCCTTACTGGTCGAAGCCTCCAAGAGATAATACAATACAGATAATACAATAATGTATAAACTAGGTTTATACATTATTGTACAAGGAACTGAACGACCCAATCCAGGTTTATTTATGTATGTTGCTTTTGCAATAAACTCTAGAACTACGCTTACTGCCACGGTTAATGGAAAATGATTCATGGTAAATGGATTGCTTAATTTGTATTATTACATTGGTCGCTTGATTCTCTCTGAACATTATTCAATCTGTGTTATTTGGGAGGTAACTAAGCAACACGTTTTGAATATCATAAATGGACACTAAACTTGTTCATTTTCTGCAAAAGGCCAATTACTATACTGCTGTAGAAGCTGTTTGGCGAGGCAGTTTATTTAGCCAGCCTAGCTAGTTTTGAAATGTTGGGAAACGTTTTTTTGTAGGCATACAATCGTGTGATACAAAGTTAATCGGCTACGTATATTTAAATTCCCGGAATCATGATGTGAACTTTGAGTTCGACAAAGTGCTGATCATTACCAATTGAGAAGCCATACATAGCATTTTGCAATTGTAGACCATCCATTAGCCTCTTTTAATGTACCCAAGGATACAATTTCTTCTTTTAAAATGCTCATTGATTACCAAGAAAGCAAATTACAAATTTTTACAGATATTGATTTTGACTTCACAGACATAATTAATGTCTCTAATTTTTAAAATATACTTAAATATAAAAGTAACATTTGGCGAAGTCTATAATTCAATGTTTTCTAAACTAACGGAAGTTTATAATTTACAAAAATTTCAAATAAGACCTTTGGAGTTAATTATACAAGGATTTTGCTATTTATGCCAGTTTACCGTTCTATGGGAAAGATATATAAATGTAACATTATAGATCACTACACTGTATTTCTATTGATTCCAGTGCGTAGCCTAAATGTATTGCAATTACAATTCCAAAATATGTAACGGTTTACGTACATATTGTTGATAAGCATTCATACATTCAGTAATTTTAAAGCGCTTGTCTTGTATTGTATTTTTACTTTGTCACATCCAAATGAAATTTTCGTGTCTTAAATTTTGAGTATTAAAAGTAAACTAAAAGATCTGTCCTGTTTATATCCGAAAAGAGTTTGCAGTTTTAAAAATTAAAAAATTTGGAAATAAAGGATTTTTACATAGTGTTAAACTTAATGACATATTAAAAAACTTGGATGTAGTTTTTTATGCTTGTTTACTCCTTATAGGTTGATAATAGGCTTATGTTTTGTACTGTACTGCTTGAGTGAATTTTGGGTATAACAAGGAACTGAACCTTCATAGATTCGGTAATCGCTCTGCCTAAACTAGTATGTACTCCAGTAACAGCTTATCGATTGTCACACATAAATCTGGAATTGTGAGGTATTTATCGACTAATCCCGTAACCAAGGAATTAGAGTGAAATTGTGAATCGTAGATATTCCTAGAAAAAGTAATCATAGACTCTCATTCTTGTCGGCAGGACCAGGCACATTTTCACTGGAGTATTTTTATATTATTAGGTTAAACTTTAAGTTAATTAAAACAAGAAGAATTCATCCCTGCATTTATGATTTTCTAAACATATACAGGTTTAAAATCACTCGTGAGAAAAGTTAAAATATACACTTGATGAAATAACAAACCATGTTATTATTAGCACTATAATATTTTGAATGTTTTACTGCTGTTGGTTTACCTGTGTAGAAATGGTAACCAGATCGGACAGATGTGTAGAGTCGAAGTTCTTGTAATTGTAAGATATGTGAATGTTTTTGTAATGGTTGTTCATAAAATGCTGTTTAAGTTAATATTAATATTCACTGATGTTTGTTATCATCGTTACCATCCGGTGTCATGATTGCGAATGATAACCATAAGTGGCGCAAGTTGTTTTTGGATTGACATTCCACACAATGTGTAAGTTAATATTAATATTCACCGATGTTTGTTATCATCGTTACCATCTAGTGTCATGATTGCGAATGATAACCATAAGTGGCGCAAGTTGTTTTTGGATTGACATTCCACACAATGTTTAAGTTAATATTAATATTCACTGATGTTTGTTATCATCGTTACCATCCGGTGTCATGATTGCGAATGATAACCATAAGTGGCGCAAGTTGTTTTTGGATTGACATTCCACACAATGTGTAAGTTAATATTAATATTCACCGATCTTTGTTATCATCATTACCATCCAGTGTCATGATTGCGAATGATAACCATAAGTGGCGCAAGTTGTTTTTGGATTGACATTCCACACAATGTTTAAGTTAATATTAATATTCACCTATGTTTGTTATCATCGTTACCATCCAGTGTCATGATTGCGAATGATAACCATACGTGGGCGCAAGTTGTTTTTGGATTGACATTCCACACAATGTTTAAGTTAATATTAACCAAGGGTAACACATATGCGCCGTGAAAGCATGAATAAAAAGTCGATCCATACAAATAACAATGAGTAATGTATATTGCAAAAGGTTTCTATAGAACGGCATCGTCGCTTTTGTAAAGAAATGGGGGAAAGCACTCCCTCACACGCCAATAAACCTTACACTCAAAACACCGTCCTGCCTTATAGGCTGCCTCAGGCTCTCTTTAACAATTATTAATTACTAATTATTATAAACTTCCTACTGAACGTCTTATCCATTAAGTATGTAGAGCATATTGAAATGTTTCGTCCTAATACTTTTTAATTTGCTTTATCTTGATTACAGAATATTATAAGAAGGATATTTTGCAGAATTAATTTTAATAATATTATGTATCTAAATTATGAAATACATCTATTGTAATTTTAATTTCTGTTAGTTATGTCCTCAGCATGGATTATTACGAGTAGAACCCTTAAAGCTAATAATTATAATGTTTTATTGTCACCACATATCTTACCACCACTTATACCTGTTGGACAAGTATTAGGTCTTTTGACACATTTCCATCTCAAGTGATTTTTAATTTCTGTTTGTTAAAGTGTAATGTCAGGTGGTACGCGTACTCGTATGTTAAGTTCTAACCTTGAATGAATGTTAAAAAAGTGATAAGGATGGTAATCTTAATTTAGTGAATTTTTGAAAGTTTTATGGCAAGTTCGTAACTCTCTCTAGATATCAATAAACTATTACTAACTTATATACCTGTATTAAACCGTAATACTTTGCTGTTTTTGTTACATAATAAAAGTAATTAGTCTACAATAACTATATTTTCGTATATTGTATTTATATAAAAAATTGAGAGGCGTAAGGGAAGTCCAAACGCCATGTAACCTGAATGATAATGCGAACAATTTCTGTAACCATCTTTTATATAGCAATACTTTTTTTATTTTAAAAATCTTTAATTTCAAGGTCCATACGCAAGGAATTTTTATTTTACTCAAAAATTAAATATTTATGACATTAAAAAATGTTAATTTTTTGGGTAAAAAAGTAACGTGAATTAAATATTTAATTTTACTAGTAAAAATTTAACTATAGAAAAATTTTATGGAAGGAACTATAACTAAGTTGTAAGTAACTAGTGGTACAGTTTTAGTTTCATATCTTAAAAGTTTTCTAAAAAATTTGCAATAGGTTTTAAAAATCACTTTTCGAGAAATGAAAAAAGTGTAATATTCACAGAAAAGTAAAGATAATTAGTGCCCAGCACTGTAAGAAAAGGGTTATCTTCATCTTCCTTCTCTCCACAAACGTCCTCTAATTTACTTTTGGCAACAGATCTGACCTGTGGAACTTGTTTTTCAAGTTACACACTGTTGTTCACACTATAATGGCGTAGTGGATCGAGAAAGACATTCATATGGTCAAGGGCGGTGTTCTATTCACACAAAGTTACTCGTATCTTTAGTAACCCTGTGTCTGTTTGTTTGTTTACCCTGTTGTCCACACTATAATGGCGTAGTGGATCGAGAAAGACATTCATATGGTCAAGGGCGGTGTTCTATTCACACAAAGTTACTCGTATCTTTAGTAACCCTGTGTCTGTTTGTTTGTTTACCCTGTTGTCCACACTATAATGGCGTGGTGGATCGAGAAAGACATTCATATGGTCAAGGGCGGTGTTCTATTCACACAAAGTTACTCGTATCTTTAGTAACCCTGTGTCTGTTTGTTTGTTTACCCTGTTGTCCACACTATAATGGCGTGGTGGATCGAGAAAGACATTTATATGGTACGAGGGCGGTGTTCTATTCACACAAAGTTACTCGTATCTTTAGTAACCCTGTGTCTGTATGTTTGTTTACCCTGTTGTCCACACTATAATGGCGTAATGGATCGAGAAAGACATTCATATGGTACAAGGGCGGTGTTCTATTCACACAAAGTTACTCGTATCTGTAGTAACCCAGTGTCTGTTTGTTTGTTTACCCTGTTGTCCACACTATAATGGCGTAGTGGATCGAGAAAGACATTCAAATTGTACAAGGGCGGTGTTCTATTCACACAAAGTTACTCGTATCTGTAGTAACCCAGTGTCTGTTTGTTTGTTTACCCTGTTGTCCACACTATAATGGCGTAGTGGATCGAGAAAGACATTCAAATTGTACAAGGCCGGTGTTCTATTCACACAAAGTTACTCGTATCTGTAGTAACCCAGTGTCTGTTTGTTTGTTTACCCTGTTGTCCACACTATAATGGCGTAGTGGATCGAGAAAGACATTCAAATTGTACAAGGGCGGTGTTCTATTCACACAAAGTTACTCGTATCTTTAGTAACCCTGTGTCTGTTTGTTTGTTTACACTGTTGTCCACACTATAATGGCGTAGTGGATCGAGAAAGACATTCATATAGTACAAGGGCGGTGTTCTACTCACACAAAGTTACTCGTATCTTTAGTAACCCAGTGTCTGTTTGTTTGTTTACCCTGTTGTCCACACTATAATGGCGTAGTGGATCGAGAAAGACATTCATATGGTACAAGGGAGGTGTTCTATTCACACAAAGTTACTCGTATCTGTAGTAACCCAGTGTCTGTTTGTTTGTTTACCCGGTTGTCCACATTATAATGGCGTAGTGGATCGAGAAAGACATTCAAATTGTACAAGGGCGGTGTTCTATTCACACAAAGTTACTCGTATCTTTAGTAACCCTGTGTCTGTTTGTTTGTTTACCCTGTTGTCCACACTATAATGGCGTAGTGGATCGAGAAAGACATTCATATAGTACAAGGGCGGTGTTCTACTCACACAAAGTTACTCGTATCTGTAGTAACCCAGTGTCTGTTTGTTTGTTTACCCGGTTGTCCACATTATAATGGCGTAGTGGATCGAGAAAGACATTCAAATTGTACAAGGGCGGTGTTCTATTCACACAAAGTTACTCGTATCTTTAGTAACCCTGTGTCTGTTTGTTTGTTTACCCTGTTGTCCACACTATAATGGCGTAGTGGATCGAGAAAGATATTCATATAGTACAAGGGCGGTGTTCTACTCACACAAAGTTACTCGTATCTTTAGTAACCCTGTGTCTGTTTGTTTGTTTACCCTGTTGTCCACACTATAATGGCGTAGTGGATCGAGAAAGACATTCATATGGTACAAGGTAGGTGTTCTATTCACACAAAGTTACTCGTATCTGTAGTAACCCAGTGTCTGTTTGTTTGTTTACCCTGTTGTCCACACTATAATGGCGTAGTGGATCGAGAAAGACATTCAAATTGTACAAGGGCGGTGTTCTATTCACACAAAGTTACTCGTATCTGTAGTAACCCAGTGTCTGTTTGTTTGTTTACACTGTTGTCCATACGATAATGGCGTAGTGGATCGAGAAAGACATTCAAATTGTACAAGGGCGGTGTTCTATTCACACAAAGTTACTCGTATCTTTAGTAACCCTGTGTCTGTTTGTTTGTTTACCCTGTTGTCCACACTATAATGGCGTAGTGGATCGAGAAAGACATTCAAATTGAACAAGGCCGGTGTTCTACTCACACAAAGTTACTCGTATCTTTAGTAACCCTGTGTCTGTTTGTTTGTTTACCCTGTTGTCCACACTATAATGGCTTAGTGGATCGAGAAAGACATTCGTAACGTACAAGGGCGGTGTTCTACTCACACAAAGTTACTCGTATCTTTAGTAACCCAGTGTCTGTGTGTTTGTTTACCCTGCTGTCCACTCTGTAATGGCGTAGTGGATCGAGAAAGACATTCAAATTGTACAAGGGCGGTGTTCTATTCACACAAAGTTACTCGTATCTTTAGTAACCCTGTGTCTGTTTGTTTGTTTACCCTGTTGTCCACACTATAATGGCGTAGTGGATCGAGAAAGACATTCATATAGTACAAGGGCGGTGTTCTACTCACACAAAGTTACTCGTATATTTAGTAACCCTGTGTCTGTTTGTTTGTTTACCCTGTTGTCCACACTATAATGGCGTAGTGGATCGAGAAAGACATTCATATGGTACAAGGGAGGTGTTCTATTCACACAAAGTTACTCGTATCTGTAGTAACCCAGTGTCTGTTTGTTTGTTTACCCTGTTGTCCACACTATAATGGCGTAGTGGATCGAGAAAGACATTCAAATTGAACAAGGCCGGTGTTCTACTCACACAAAGTTACTCGTATCTTTAGTAACCCTGTGTCTGTTTGTTTGTTTACCCTGTTGTCCACACTATAATGGCTTAGTGGATCGAGAAAGACATTCGTAACGTACAAGGGCGGTGTTCTACTCACACAAAGTTACTCGTATCTTTAGTAACCCAGTGTCTGTGTGTTTGTTTACCCTGCTGTCCACTCTGTAATGGCGTAGTGGATCGAGAAAGACATTCAAATTGTACAAGGGCGGTGTTCTATTCACACAAAGTTACTCGTATCTTTAGTAACCCTGTGTCTGTTTGTTTGTTTACCCTGTTGTCCACACTATAATGGCGTAGTGGATCGAGAAAGACATTCATATAGTACAAGGGCGGTGTTCTACTCACACAAAGTTACTCGTATATTTAGTAACCCTGTGTCTGTTTGTTTACCCTGTTGTCCACACTATAATGGCGTAGTGGATCGAGAAAGACATTCATATGGTACAAGGGAGGTGTTCTATTCACACAAAGTTACTCGTATCTGTAGTAACCCAGTGTCTGTTTGTTTGTTTACCCTGTTGTCCACACTATAATGGCGTAGTGGATCGAGAAAGACATTCAAATTGTACAAGGGCGGTGTTCTATTCACACAAAGTTACTCGTATCTGTAGTAACCCAGTGTCTGTTTGTTTGTTTACACTGTTGTCCATACGATAATGGCGTAGTGGATCGAGAAAGACATTCAAATTGAACAAGGCTGGTGTTCTACTCACACAAAGTTACTCGTATCTGTAGTAACCCAGTGTCTGTTTGTTTGTTTACACTGTTGTCCATACGATAATGGCGTAGTGGATCGAGAAAGACATTCAAATTGTACAAGGGCGGTGTTCTATTCACACAAAGTTACTCGTATCTTTAGTAACCCTGTGTCTGTTTGTTTGTTTACCCTGTTATCCACACTATAATGGCGTAGTGGATCGAGAAAGACATTCAAATTGTACAAGGGCGGTGTTCTATTCACACAAAGTTACTCGTATCTTCAGTAACCCTGTGTCTGTTTGTTTGTTTACCCTGTTGTCCACACTATAATGGCTTAGTGGATCGAGAAAGACATTCGTAATGTAAAAGGGCGGTGTTCTACTCACACAAAGTTACTCGTATCTTTAGTAACCCAGTTTTTGTGTGTTTGTTTACCCTGCTGTCCACACTATAATGGCGTAGTGGATCGAGAAAGACATTCAAATTGTACAAGGGCGGTGTTCTATTCACACAAAGTTACTCGTATCTGTAGTAACCCGGTGTCTGTGTGTTTGTTTACCCTGCTGTCCACACTATAATGGCGTAGTGGATCGAGAAAGACATTCATATGGTACAAGGGCGGTGTTGTATTCACACAAAGTTACTCTTATCTTTAGTAACCCTGTGTCTGTTTGTTTGTTTACCCTGTTGTCCACACTATAATGGCGTAGTGGATCGAGAAGGACATTCATATGGTACAAGGGCGGTGTTCTACTCACACAAAGTTACTCGTATCTTTAGTAATAATCCTCGATGACGTACGTTAGGGACTTGAAACTACACTGTCCGCCTATCCGTCCGTCTGCACATCTATGTGATAATCCTCGATAGACGTGCGCTAGAACTTTAAACTGCACAGTCCTTCTATCCGTCCGTCTGCACATCTATGTGATAATCCTCGATAGACGTGCGCTAGAACTTTAAACTGCACAGTCCTTCTATCCGTCCCTCTGCCCATCTATGTGATAACCCTCGATAGACGTGCGCTAGAACTTTAAACTGCACAGTCCTTCTATCCGTCCCTCTGCCCATCTATGTGATAATCCTCGATAGACGTGCGCTAGAACTTGAAACTGCACAGTCCGCCTATCCGTCCGTCTACACATCTATGTGATAATCCTCGATAGACGTGCGCTAGAACTTTAAACTGCACAGTCCTTCTATCCGTCCCTCTGCCCATCTATGTGATAACCCTCGATAGACGTGCGCTAGAACTTTAAACTGCACAGTCCTTCTATCCGTCCCTCTGCCCATCTATGTGATAATCCTCGATAGACGTGCGCTAGAACTTTATACTACACAGTCCGCCTATCCGTCCGTCTGCACATCCAATAATAATAATAATAATAATTCTTTTATTGCATTTTGGCAATAAGACTATGCATTGTAAAATTCAGGTTTAAGTATTTGTAAAAAATCCCTACTATACACATAAATCAGTCAAAATTAAAATTGGGTCTAGGCTTGTGGACGATGAAACGGAGATTGCCGATCAGTTTAATAACTTTTTTGCATCCGTTGCTGATGGGCGGGGTCCCCGGCCATCTGAACCTCAAGTACGCCCCTTGCAAAGACAAAGCCCCACATCGTCAATGGTGTTGGCGCCCGTCGTTGAGGATGAGCTTCACCGAATTATTCAGCAGCTCCCAGCCAAAAAATCAAACGACCTCAATATAATGTCTCCATGGCTCATAAAAAAATGCTGCAAGCATTTAGTGAGACCCTTAACCCAATTAGTAAATTATTCATTCCAAAAAGGAGTGTTTCCCTCTCTCCTGAAAATTGCTAAAGTTATTCCTATTTTTAAGAAAGACGACCCAGCTTCAATTACTAACTATCGGCCTGTCTCAATTTTGCCAGTGATAAGCAAAATTTTTGAAAAGCTATTTCTTATAAGAATGCTTCATTTTTTGGACAAATACAATCAGCTCTCAAGTGAACAATTTGGTTTCAGAAAGGGCAAATCGACAACAGACGCAGTTGTGAGTCTTGTCGATATGATTGTAGAGGGAATTGAATGTCGAAACCACACAATGAGTGTGTTTTTAGACCTGTCCAAAGCATTCGACTGCGTAGATCACGGTACACTGCTCGACAAACTTGAGTCCCACGGCATTCGAGGCGTGCCTCTTAAATGGCTTAGCTCGTTCCTAAGTCAGAGATCCCAAGTTGTCCAAATATCAAATAAATCATCCAAACCAATAGACCTGAGATATGGAGTCCCTCAAGAATCTATACTCAGTCCTGTGCTTTTCCTGCTTTACGTGAACGATATAAAATCATCGCTTCTGCATGGAAAATTGGTGCAGTTTGCCGATGATACGACTCTTTTTTTCAATGCAATGTCAAGCGAAGTTTTGGAACAACAGGCTTTTGTTGACATCAACAACTGTGTCCAATACTTCCACAGCCTCAATCTAACAACAAACTCTTCAAAAACCAACGTTTTAAATTTTGCCTTGCGCACTGCAGGCAACCAGTGTGAGCCGGCCATTTTGTTAGATGACTCCACACTGGAAGAAGTCTGCTCTTCAAAATTCCTAGGAATGCACCTCGATCGAGGGCTGACTTGGAATGAGCACATTGACCATGTTTGCGCAAAAATCTGCTCAGGCATTTTTGTTTTGAGATCTTTAGCCAAATACTGTCCGAGTCAGATACTGATTACGGCGTATTACGGCTTTATTTATCCTCATCTTGCCTACGGAGTGGTCCTTTGGGGAGCTTGCGCAAACACTCAGTTTCAAAGAGCATTCAGACTCCAAAAAAAAAGCAATTAGAGTAATCGCCAAAATCAAATTTAGAGAGTCGTGCAGGGAAGCTTTCAGGAAATTGCAGCTGTTGACTCTGCCGTGCCTCTACATTTTGGAAACAACTTTGTTTTGTGTGAGTAAATGTGCCTTAACCAGAGGCCAAGACATACACATGTATGAGACGCGTGGCAGAGCAAACTACCGGACTGGGAGACACAGAACGGTAGTTTATGAACGCCTACCCTCGCAAGCGGGTGTGCAGTTCCTCAACAGACTGCCCAATTCAATTAAACATGCCCCAACGCCTAAGGCGTTAAAGACTCGCCTCAAACGCTTCTTGGTGTCTCAGGCATTCTATAATGCGGGTGAGTTTTTGGCATTTGACTGGGAGACCGCCCAATTAGAAGACTGACTCTGCTGTGCCAAGTGGGCTGCATTGGCGAAGAATGAAAGAGGCGTGATTGTAAAATTGTAAGTATGAATGTGTATTGTGTGTATGAATGCTTGGAATTTTAGAAACCCCGTATTGACGTTTGCCATACAATGTATATACAATGTCGCTGCAATAAAAAGATTTTGATTTTGATTTTGATTTTGATTAATACTTACAATACTCATTCAAACATACATCTCTTGTCCATTCACGCAAACATTCATTCAACATGAGACTCGGGGCTCTACTAATTAATTTTTATGTAAATTTTGATTCTGTAAATTTTGATTCTAATTCTCCCAGCAACCAGCCATGAACTCTTCGACAGAATAAAACGCAATCGACACCAGTAGGCGCTTCAGAAGAGCTTTAAACTTGCTTTAAATTATCCGATTGTATAAGACCCTTAGGGAGCCGATTGAGACATTTGACTCCAGCCTGTGACGGCAAGCGTTCGAAAGCCACCGTCCTATGCTGTTCTGCACGAGAGTGAATGTCACTACCCCGAATAAGAACACATATCGATCGACAACACAGGGCAACCTCCAATATATAGAGGCAGGGCAGAGTCAGCAATCCGAGCTCCCTGAAAGCATCCCTGCACGACTCTCTAATGTTTAATTGGAAAATTATTCTGACAGCTATTTTTTGTAGTCTGAATACTCTTACTAGATTGTATTTGGCACAGCTGCCCCAAAGTCTTAAACCATATGTCAGGTATGGATAAATCAGGCCAAAATAAGCCATTCTTAATACTTTTTGTGAACAATAGTTGGCAAGGTTACGCAGGGCGTAGATACCTGAAGTAACTCGAGCACAGATATAGTCCACATGATTGTTCCAGGTTAGACCTTTGTCGAGGTACATCCCTAGGAACTTGGTAGAGTCAGTATTCTCCAAGAGCTCATTTTCTACAAAAAGTGCCGGGTGGCATACATCTTCATTTTGTCGGAGACAAAAGTTGATGACATTAGATTTTGTACTGTTTGTTCTTAAGTTGATCTCAGAAAAATTTTGAATGCAGCAATTGACAGCAATGAAGGATTCAATTTCAAGATTTTCTTTCGAAGTTTATTTTATGCAGAGAGTCGTATCATCGGCATATTGAATTATCTTTCCATTTTGGATCGATGAATTTATTCGATTTACATATAGAAGAAAAAGAACCGGCCCTAGAATAGATCCCTGTGGGACTCCATGAACCAGTTTATTTCTCCTCGACATGACACCCGAGATCTGCACACACTGGTATCTGTCCCTGAGATAAGACGAGATCCATTTATGAGGGAGACCCCGAATGCCAGAAAGCTCTAACTGGTTCATCAGTGTCTCATGATGCACGCAGTCAAACGCTTTGGAAAGGTCGAGAAATACGCTGAGCACATGTTCTCGCCTCTCCAATCCATCAACAAAATTATCCAGAAGGTTCGAAATTGCATCGATTGTGGATTTGTTTTTCCTGAATCCAAACTGATTTAAACTCAAAATCTCAAAACGCTCTAGAAATGCATTTAGCCGAATCAGGAAGGCAGCCTCAAAGACTTTACTGAATACCGGCAGGATTGAAATCGGCCGGTAGTTGCTCATTTGCCTGGAATCACCTTTCTTAAAGATCGGTATTAATTTAGCAGTCTTTAAAATTGAATGGAAAGAGCCTTGAATGAAAGAAAGGTTTATTAATTTGGTTAGTGGTGTCAGTATATGCTGAAAGCATAACTTGAGCAACCACACTGAGACACCATTTATGTCGGTCGACTTTTTTGATTTCAATCTCTGTATGATGCGGGCCACCTCATCCTCGTCAACGGGGGCAACGACCATGGATGTCAGCGGTTCCGGATTTCAACCCGTACCGCAGCCGGACCTCCCAAAAACGAAGCAGAAGACACCGAAGAGAAAGAGGCACTGAACTCATTCGCTTGTGGACTTTAGTTTGGCGGTTTTGTTAATATGTAATAACCCTCGATGGACGTGCGCTAGAACTTGAAACTGCACAGTCCGCCTATCCGTCCATCTGCACATCTATGTGATAATCCTCGATAGACGTGCGCTAGAACTTGAAACTACACAGTCCGCCTATCCGTCCCTCTGCCCATCTATGTGATAATCCTCGATAGACGTGCGCTAGAACTTGAAACTACACAGTCCGCCTATCCGTCCCTCTGCACATCTATGTGATAATCCTCGATAGACGTGCGCTAGAACTTGAAACTGCACAGTCCTTCTATCCGTCCCTCTGCCCATCTATGTGATAATCCTCGATAGACGTGCGCTAGAACTTTAAACTGCACAGTCCGACTATCCGTCCCCTCTGCCCATCTATGTGATAAATCCTCGATAGACGTGCGCTAGAACTTGAAACTACACAGTCCGGCTATCCGTCCCTCTGCCCATCTATGTGATAATCCTTGATAGACGTGCGCTAGAACTTTAAACTGCACAGTCCGCCTATCCGTCCCTCTGCCCATCTATGTGATAATCCTCGATAGACGTGCGCTAGAACTTGAAACTGCACAGTCCGCCTATCCGTCCCTCTGCCCATCTATGTGATAATCCTCGATAGACGTGCGCTAGAACTTGAAACTGCAACAGTCCTTCTATCCGTCCCTCTGCCCATCTATGTGATAATCCTCGATAGACGTGCGCTAGAACTTTAAAAACTGCACAGTCCGCCTATCCGTCCCCTCTGCCCCATCTATGTGATAATCCTCGATAGACGTGCGCTAGAACTTTAAACTGCACAGTCCCGCCCATCCGTCCCTCTGCCCATCTATGTGATAATCCTCGATAGACGTGCGCTAGAACTTGAAACTGCACAGTCCGCCTATCCGTCCCTCTGCCCATCTATGTGATAATCCTCGATAGACGTGTGCTAGAACTTAAAACTGCACAGTCCGCCTATCCGTCCCTCTGCCCATCTATGTGATAATCCTCGATAGACGTGCGCTAGAACTTGAAACTGCACAGTCCGCCTATCCGTCCCTCTGCCCATCTATGTGATAATCCTTGATAGACGTGTGCTAGGAACTTGAAAACTGCCACAGTCCGCCTATCCGTCCCTCTGCCCATCTATGTGATAATCCTTGATAGACGTGCGCTAGAACTTGAAAACTGCACAGTCCGCCTATCCGTCCCTCTGCCATCTATGTGATAATCCTTGATAGACGTGCGCTAGAACTTGAAACTGCACAGTCCTTCTATCCGTCCCTCTTGCCCCATCTATGTGATAATCCTCGATAGACGTGCGCTAGAACTTTAAACTGCACAGTCCGCTAATCCGTCCCTCTGCCCATCTATGTGATAATCCTTGATAGTCGTGCGCTAGAACTTTAAACTGCACAGTCCGCCCATCCGTCCCTCTGCCCATCTATGTGATAATCTCGATAGACGTGCGCTAGAACTTGAAACTGCACAGTCCGCCTATCCGTCCCTCTGCCCATCTATGTGATAATCCTCGATAGACGTGCGCTAGAACTTGAAACTGCACAGTCCGCCTATCCTTCCCTCTGCCCATCTATGTGATAATCCTTGATAGACGTGCGCTAGAACTTTAAATGCACAGTCCGCCCATCCGTTCCCTCTGCCCATCTATGTGATAATCCTCGATAGACGTGCGCTAGAACTTGAAAACTGCACAGTCCGCCTATCCGTCCCTCTGCCCATCTATGTGATAATCCTCGATAGACGTGTGCTAGAACTTAAAAACTACACAGTCCGCCTATCCGTCCCTCTGCCCATCTATGTGATAATCTCGATAGACGTGCGCTAGAACTTGAAACTACACAGTCCGCCTATCCGTCCCTCTGCACATCTATGTGATAATCCTCGATAGACGTGCGCTAGAACTTGAAACTGCACAGTCCTTCTATCCGTCCCTCTGCCCATCTATGTGATAATCCTCGATAGACGTGCGCTAGAACTTTAAACTGCACAGTCCGACTATCCGTCCCTCTGCCCATCTATGTGATAATCCTCGATAGACGTGCGCTAGAACTTGAAACTACACAGTCCGGCTATCCGTCCCTCTGCCCATCTATGTGATAATCCTTGATAGACGTGCGCTAGAACTTTAAACTGCACAGTCCGCCTATCCGTCCCTCTGCCCATCTATGTGATAATCCTCGATAGACGTGCGCTAGAACTTGAAACTGCACAGTCCGCCTATCCGTCCCTCTGCCCATCTATGTGATAATCCTCGATAGACGTGCGCTAGAACTTGAAACTGCACAGTCCTTCTATCCGTCCCTCTGCCCATCTATGTGATAATCCTCGATAGACGTGCGCTAGAACTTTTAAACTGCACAGTCCGCCTATCCGTCCCTCTGCCCATCTATGTGATAATTCCTCGATAGACGTGCGCTAGAACTTTAAACTGCACAGTCCGCCCATCCGTCCCTCTGCCCATCTATGTGATAATCCTCGATAGACGTGCGCTAGAACTTGAAACTGCACAGTCCGCCTATCCGTCCCTCTGCCCATCTATGTGATAATCCTCGATAGACGTGTGCTAGAACTTAAAACTGCACAGTCCGCCTATCCGTCCCTCTGCCCATCTATGTGATAATCCTCGATAGACGTGCGCTAGAACTTGAAACTGCACAGTCCGCCTATCCGTCCCTCTGCCCATCTATGTGATAATCCTTGATAGACGTGTGCTAGAACTTGAAACTGCACAGTCCGCCTATCCGTCCCTCTGCCCATCTATGTGATAATCCTTGATAGACGTGCGCTAGAACTTGAAACTGCACAGTCCGCCTATCCGTCCCTCTGCCCATCTATGTGATAATCCTTGATAGACGTGCGCTAGAACTTGAAACTGCACAGTCCTTCTATCCGTCCCTCTGCCCATCTATGTGATAATCCTCGATAGACGTGCGCTAGAACTTTAAACTGCACAGTCCGCTAATCCGTCCCTCTGCCCATCTATGTGATAATCCTTGATAGACGTGCGCTAGAACTTTAAACTGCACAGTCCGCCCATCCGTCCCTCTGCCCATCTATGTGATAATCCTCGATAGACGTGCGCTAGAACTTGAAACTGCACAGTCCGCCTATCCGTCCCTCTGCCCATCTATGTGATAATCCTCGATAGACGTGCGCTAGAACTTGAAACTGCACAGTCCGCCTATCCTTCCCTCTGCCCATCTATGTGATAATCCTTGATAGACGTGCGCTAGAACTTTAAACTGCACAGTCCGCCCATCCGTCCCTCTGCCCATCTATGTGATAATCCTCGATAGACGTGCGCTAGAACTTGAAACTGCACAGTCCGCCTATCCGTCCCTCTGCCCATCTATGTGATAATCCTCGATAGACGTGTGCTAGAACTTAAAACTGCACAGTCCGCCTATCCGTCCCTCTGCCCATCTATGTGATAATCCTCGATAGACGTGCGCTAGAACTTGAAACTGCACAGTCCGCCTATCCGTCCCTCTGCCCATCTATGTGATAATCCTCGATAGACGTGCGCTAGAACTTGAAACTGCACAGTCCGCCTATCCGTACCTCTGCACATCTATGTGATAATCCTGGATATACGTGCGCTAGAACTTGAAACTACACAGTCCGGCATCCGTCCGTCTGCCCATCTATGTGATAATCCTCGATAGACGTGCGCTAGAACTTGAAACTGCACAGTCCGCCTATCCGTACCTCTGCACATCTATGTGATAATCCTCGATATACGTGCGCTAGAACTTGAAACTACACAGTCCGGCTATCCGTCCGTCTGCCCATCTATGTGATAATCCTCGATAGACGTGCGCTAGAACTTGAAACTTTACACAGTCCGTCTATCCGTTTGCGCGGTAACTCTTGATAGAAACATCTTAGAGACTTGAAACTTGATATATAGGTTCCTCTTCGTACAAATCAATATAAGACCCTATCAAAGATCAAAAGATAAATAAGGTCAAAGTGCAGTCCGACTGTCTGCTCTATTTCTGTAAGCCCATCTGTACGATGATTCTTGATAGTAGGTAACGCCATAGAAGCTGAAAACTTGATTTATAGTTTCCTTTTAGTTCAAGGAAGAACTCAATTGGTTTTGGGATTCAAAAATTGAAATTGGAGATTACATGTCTGTGTGTCCGGATGTGCTGACTCATTCGTCCTGTTTAATACTCAGCTTATTATGTACAGTGTGAGTGAAAAGTGTGGATAAACTCTGTTTAGTTTTTGATGGATGAAGATGGAGGGATGGAACTCGGGACAACTTTCTAGGAAATAGAAGTGAACTTTTTATTCTCTGTTACAAATTTGCTTATTCCCAAAAATAGGATTTTTGGGGTGGGGCTTAAAATGTTAAATGTAAAGACCCATTAAATCCATTGAAGGTTCAGTACGATCAATCCATGTTTTTAGTTTAATTAATTTCAATGAGCTGCCATGTTGTACTGGGTTCAGATATAATGCTCAAGTTTCCTCTAGTATTCTCTTTTATCAAGACCTTTCAAATGAGGTGTCACTTAATTGGTCTTTATATTAAAAATTTGGTGCCCTCTCTCCCCAAAAATCAATTTTGGGGAAATGGGCAAAGTTGCAACAGTGACTAAAACGTTCACTTCTATTTCCTAGAAAGGTGTCCCGAGTTCCATCCATGTATCTTTTATCCATCAAAAAAGTAAACAGAGTGTACCCATACTCACAGTATATGCCATATGCATTAAAAATTTCATACATTATCCACGTTACC
Source organism: Homalodisca vitripennis (assembly GCF_021130785.1). NCBI lineage: Eukaryota > Metazoa > Arthropoda > Insecta > Hemiptera > Cicadellidae > Homalodisca > Homalodisca vitripennis. Next base: position 10,617,743 of record NC_060215.1, on the reverse strand, counting down.
AGATACACTGTACTATGTTTTGCTGTTTTACTGCCATTTTCATTGTCTGCAAGCAATTTACAATAGATTAAGTACAATTTAGTTTCCGTTTAATGATGTCTTTATCTTAAATTTTGGGCTTCATGATGATTTAGTGTTGTATTGTTAGAGAAAAATCTAATAACGTTTTATTTAGAAAACCATGTACTCTAGAATGTGTCTACTATAACAAAAAACGTCTCTCATGTATTAAAATTGTATGATAGAATACACTGCTATTATATTTTATAGTGGTAGGTGTGTGTGTGTGTGTGTGTGTGTGTGAGTGTGTGTGTGTGTGTGTGTGTGTGTGTGCGTACGTGCGTGCGTGCGTGCGTGTGTGTGTGTTCAAGTTCAAAGATCAAGATCAAGTAAGATTTAATGTTTGTAGTAGTGCTTAGTTGTAGATGTGCTTAACAATTTGGTTGTAGATTTTACTCAACTTTAGGTTTTTATTTATTTGTCTCCAGACGTTTATTTGTTTTGACTTATTTCTCGATTTTAATGAATTATGGCACCGAACTTTCAGAAATAGAGTGTTCGAATGTGATATAACTGTCAATGATATGGTAACATTTGATTTTAAATTATATTATTTTCCTAACAATGTCAAAGAGAGTTGGCCACCAATCTAATCCATATGGTTCATTAGGACATACAAGAATAATTTAATTATTGTATGCGATTGAAAGCTTAAATCATAACTCTTGCTTATATTAAAACATGTATTAATAGTTCCTTACATACGTAGGTTTGAAATTTAAACGTGACAAGAATAATGACAGCCACATTTTCAGCTCCTCGATTAACGACAAAAGATTAAAAAAGTGTCTAGCAATTTGGCTTTGGTTCTTAAAACTTCAAAATAAAAGTTAGAGGCCAAGTAATTAGTCAAGTCAGTTACAAGTCGCACGCTCCGTATCGCATTGCTAATTTCAACTGGTGAAACTGCGGGTAAGTACTGGTTTTAGTTTAACAGCGGAGGTGGAAAATATCAGAAGAATTATCGCTAAGCGGGTGTTCCACTGTTGGTATAGTAAAGAAAGCAATAAAGATGGGTTTCCTGAGGGTAAAAACCCATTCATTGCAGCGACACTCCTCTCTCCTCTCTCACTTCATCCGGTCTACCTTACCACCAACAAACACATTTCATCGAACTCTACTTTCAGCATCTCCATTGTAGGGTGTTTGTGAGTAGCTGTACTTTTATAGAAAGTTTGGTGTTCATCGACAGGTTCACTGCCAGGATATTGTTCTCCTGGAGTCACACGGGGTTCACTCTTCGTCTAGTAATACAATCGTTTCTACGACTGTCACACGATACGATAGTACTAATCATCGTTCTTTAGTACACTTCAGATAATAGACCATGTACAAAAAGTTTTTTTGTTATCTAGTAATGGGTCATAAAGTTTTCGGCACAAAAGTAATAATAGAAAAGATAGCTTGTAATAAATAAACTACGAGTTTTAATTATAGATCGTATCCCAAATCTGTACAAGGTGTAGAGTTGAACATAGATAGGTCACAAGGGGCCTGTGTCTGCAAAATGTATCCCCACGGAATTCATGACGTCACAGCTAAAGCGTCGTTGAATACTTTTAATTCTTATTGTGTCCTACCTGTTTTATTTTACCGTCTTTTTCATACTTCGTCATCCATGTATAATATTTTAATTTTTGTTACTTTAGTTTTTGCCGGTAACTGAGACTGTAAAAGTTAAATATATATGTTGAATGAAAATTAAATCATGCTATTTCCACTTGCAGAAATAAAATTATAAATGTTAAAAGTTGTTTGACAGGTATTTGGCCTTCCTTAGTTAGGCCTTATGTTAGTTGGATCATTTAAACACATTTGTGACAGAAACGGTCAAATACCATACAATTCAATCGTAAAAGGTAAGGGCTTCGTGGTGTAGTGGTAACATGTTTGGAATTAGGATATATATATATATATATATATACATATCCTAACCTATCCTATCCTATATATATATATATATATATATATATATATATATATATATATATATATATATATATATATATATCCTAATTTCTTGGTTTCCAACGCCCCCTGTAAATAAAATAAATTATATATAATAAAACTGCCTTTATTTGTAAGCGTTCTCGGTACATTTACAGTACAACACAAATCTTAAATTGATACCAATTAACAATCGAAATATGATTAAACATTCTTAACAAAACTATAGACTGATTAAATAAATTTAACTTTAGTTGCTCGTTTAACATTCCTCTAAGAAAATACCTTATTAAATCTTATAACCTATCAGCTTAACTATCGGTTGCTGCTAGCAATTAAAATGTTTCTAAGTTTTTTTTTACGTGATTGTAATTGTTCAACTTAAGGTCAAAATTTGGAAAGTTCCTCCTCCCGACTTCAAGTCTGATTTTACGAAAACTTAGCATATAGCTATGGCGTGCATATACACAAATACGTTCCCAAGCATATCTGTCAGATGTGAGATTTCGCCTTTAAATATATCTTGTGTCCACTTTTATCTACGCTTGTAAACGAAAACTTGTGGTTGGCGTGTTCTTGTTTAGAGTCCCCATATGGACACTTCGTACGTTAATTCTGTACGCTCGACATCCTCTAGGCCGTCCTATACTGTGCCTATCAATCATTGGGTAACCTCTTAGAAAACCCTCGATAGGATAAATGGGTAAGAAGGGAAAATAAATAATTGAAGAGATGCTGGTAAAAGATGAAGACACCATTGGTTCATCTGGTTAGTAAACCAGACAAGCTATTGAGTGTTGGAAAAAATAAACAAGCCGAGGTTGATAAGTGGTTTGCGTTTTATTTGTAAAAGGAGAACGCAAGGTATGCATCTAAGAAGTAAGTGGAAGTAATGACAGCCACAGCTCAGGTATCACGTGGTAGCCACTCACGTACTCCCCAAAGAGTGAAGAAAGCCCTAGTGAAAATAAGAGACAGATGCAGCAAATAGGAATATAAAAGACTATTGGAATTTCCAATGTTGTCCAAAGGTAGGCAGTAAAGTAAAAAGGTGTGGCATCTCATTTGAAAAGGAAACAAATGAGATCCATGGAAGGAGCATGTCACAAGTGACTGGAAGTAATGACATACTCAGCTCGGTAAACCCCGTTGCCATTCAACTACTCATAAAAATTATGGGCTTCTGGGAGAAACTGAACTCTTGTGTTGTTTAAACTATTCTCTCTGGTAAACTGTAAAAGAATAATCTAACGTAAATAAAATTTTGTAAATAATTTCTTGCGTTTATAACTATCGTTGTTTAAACTATAGTCTGTGGTAAACTGTAAAATGAACTGGAACATAAGTAAAAATGTAGTAAATTACTAACTATGTTTGAACATTTTCTTGTATATTTTCTTGCGATGTAAATGGGGAATCGAATGGAGTGATTACGTAAATACGAACACTACCTTATTGTCTATCTTGTGGAAAGATATACTAAGTGCTACGGTCAATGTGGTCATAGTATGTATAATACGAACACTACCTTATTGTCTATCTTGTGGAAAGATATACTAAGTGCTACGGTCAATGTGGCTATAGTATGTATAATACGAACCCTACCTTATTGTCTATCTTGTGGAAAGATATACTAAGTGCTACGATCAATGTGGCCATAGTATGTATAATACGAACACTAACTTATTGTCTGTCTTGTGGAAAGATATACTAAGTGCTACGATCAATGTGGCCATAGTATGTATAATACGAACACTACCTTATTATCTGTCTTGTGGAAAGATATACTAAGTGCTACGATCAATGTGGCCATAGTATGTATAATACGAACATTACCTTATTATCTGTCTTGTGGAAAGATATACTAAGTGCTACGATCAATGTGGCCATAGTATGTATAATACGAACACTACCTTATTGTCTATCTTGTGGAAAGATATACTAAGTGCTACGATCAATGTGGCCATAGTATGTATAATACGAACACTACCTTATTATCTGTCTTGTGGAAAGATATACTAAGTGCTACGATCAATGTGGCCATAGTATGTATAATACGAACATTACCTTATTATCTGTCTTGTGGAAAGATATACTAAGTGCTACGATCAATGTGGCCATAGTATGTATAATACGAACACTACCTTATTGTCTATCTTGTGGAAAGATATACTAAGTGCTACGATCAATGTGGCCATAGTATGTATAATACGAACACTACCTTATTGTCTATCTTTTGGAAAGATATACTAAGTGCTACGATCAATGTGGCCATAGTATGTATAATACGAACACTAACTTATTGTCTGTCTTGTGGAAAGATATACTAAGTGCTACGATCAATGTGGCCATAGTATGTATAATACGAACACTACCTTATTGTCTGTCTTGTGGAAAGATATACTAAGTGCTACGATCAATGTGGCCATAGTATGTATAATACGAACACTATCTTATTGTCTGTCTTGTGGAAAGATATACTAAGTGCTACGACCAATGTGGCCATGGTATGTATAATACGAACACTACCTTATTGTCTATCTTGTGGAAAGATATACTAAGTGCTACGATCAATGTGGCCATAGTATGTATAATACGAACACTACCTTATTGTCTATCTTGTGGAAAGATATACTAAGTGCTACGATCAATGTGGCCATAGTATGTATAATACGAACACTACCTTATTGTCTATCTTGTGGAAAGATATACTAAGTGCTACGATCAATGTGGCCATAGTATGTATAATACGAACACTACCTTATTGTCTGTCTTGTGGAAAGATATACTAAGTGCTACGATCAATGTGGCCATAGTATGTATAATACGAACACTACCTTATTGTCTATCTTGTGGAAAGATATACTAAGTGCTACGGTCAATGTGGCCATAGTATGTATAATACGAACACTACCTTATTGTCTATCTTGTGGAAAGATATACCAAGTGCTACTATCAATGTGGCCATAGTATGTATAATACGAACACTACCTTATTGTCTATCTTGTGGAAAGATATACTAAGTGCTACGATCAATGTGGCCATAGTATGTATAATACGAACACTACCTTATTGTCTATCTTGTGGAAAGATATACTAAGTGCTACGATCAATGTGGCCATAGTATGTATAATACGAAACACTACCTTATTGTCTATCTTGTGGAAAGATATACTAAGTGCTACGATCAATGTGGCCATAGTATGTATAATACAAACACTACCTTATTGTCTGTCTTGTGGAAAGATATACTAAGTGCTACGATCAATGTGGCCATAGTATGTATAATACGAACACTACCTTATTGTCTGTCTTGTGGAAAGATATACTAAGTGCTACGATCAATGTGGCTTGTATAATACGAACACTACCTTATTTTTTATCTTGTGGAAAGATATACTAAGTGCTACGATCAATGTGGCCATAGTATGTATAATACGAACACTACCTTATTGTCTATCTTGTGGAAAGATATACTAAGTGCTACGATCAATGTGGCCATAGTATGTATAATACGAACACTACCTTATTGTCTATCTTGTGGAAAGATATACTAAGTGCTACGATCAATGTGGCCATAGTATGTATAATACGAACACTACCTTATTGTCTATCTTGTGGAAAGATATACTAAGTGCTACGATCAATGTGGCCATAGTATGTATAATACGAACACTACCTTATTGTCTATCTTGTGGAAAGATATACTAAGTGCTACGATCAATGTGGCCATAGTATGTATAATACGAACACTACCTTATTGTCTATCTTGTGGAAAGATATACTAAGTGCTACGGTCAATGTGGCCATAGTATGTATAATACGAACACTACCTTATTGTCTGTCTTGTGGAAAGATATACTAAGTGCTACGATCAATGTGGCCATAGTATGTATAATACGAACACTACCTTATTGTCTGTCTTGTGGAAAGATATACTAAGTGCTACGATCAATGTGGCCATAGTATGTATAATACGAACACTACCTTATTGTCTATCTTGTGGAAAGATATCTAAGTGCTACGATCAATGTGGCCATAGTATGTATAATACGATTTTTACTCTTCATAAAAGTTTTCACTTTATCATCCATTTGAATACAGAATTTCTTACTTTTGTATTTAATACTGTGGAAATGTCCTATCTCTTGAGCACTGTAAGATGCACAACACAACTCTCCAATATTTCCAAACATTTCTGGACTGATTTGCTGGGAAATATTCAAAGATTCTCTTATATTGAAAATACGTGGTGTGGCCGTACATATCTTCCTGGAAGGATTGTAGCTGCGGTTTGACACGTGCTAAAAACAGATTCCGATGTAACCGTGCTATAACTCGCACTCATCGTCGAGCTGTATGTGATAGGCGTAACGATTCCAGGCGTACCAACTGCTGACTTATTTTTTTTATATAGGGGGAAATCCCCATCGGCTTAGCATTAGGCCGATAACAAAACTCGACACGTTTGGTAAATACTATCATTTGCAGTTTTACAATTCTGTACTCTTCTCTACTGTTGCAATAGTATCTTCTAGGCCAAATATATCATTTGTTCCATAGGAAAGGTGACCACTTTTGTAAAATTGGCTACACTTTCAACTGTGCATAAAGTAATATATACCAACTTATTCGGGAAAACCCGTGTGTAAGCGCTGTCCCCCTTTCATTAGACCCCTGGGGTGGTCATATACACCTGATTGGCGTATTGATTGGACGTGTACCTGCTGACCTATTGTTTATACATTTAAACCCTCATGAGCCAATAATATAACTCAGACATTTGGCCAATAATTCAATATATATTATTGGATAATAATTTGGACTGTATTCTTGACCAAAATTACAATAGTGCTCTCTTGGACAAATACATAATTCTGGTATATTTGACAATCAAAGGGATTTCTTTTATTTACTAATCTTAAATCAGTGTAAGTTGTAAAATGTACTAATCAGTACCGCGATATTTAGCAAATTTCCACGATCATTTATGAAAACGTTGAAAAATTCCTAAAAAATTGTAAGTGGCATTCTAATTGTTTTTTAGATATCTTAATGGCTCCGAATGTAATAATAATTTTATAAAACTTATGTGCTTTCAACGGATTTACAAGTTAGACTGTGATATTTTCAAAGCCGTTTCTTCATCAGCAGCAAAAAAACGAACGTGTGTTTAAAGCAAATCGTGTTGAGTCAGTCAGTGTATTTGGCTTATACATGTATTTATAAAGATATGTCCTGACTCACTGATTCATCAACGACCACCAAAAGCCATGAAAGATAGGGACATTAATTAATACATACCTTTATCTCGTGCCCTAGAGACGCACGAAAAAAGGACTTTTCTCTTCGACCGCAGGGCTCGCCCCACTAGCCTCGCGAGTTGTGAATATTCACATAAGAAATGCATTGCAGCAAACACACGTGTCTGTTAAAATATAATCAGCTGTTTTTTTGTAAACATTACAAAACATGACAAAATATTCATAGTTTTATTTCATTAATGTACCATTTTAAATCTATTTACATTTATGGCTTATAGGCATGTACTAACCTTAAAAGAAACGACACTTCTTATTTTAACCTTTTTCTGTAATCAATGTTGATCACAGTGGTTATCCAGATAATTCAACTAGAGGTTTTAATACACTTTTAACTGTACATTTTAACAAATATATAGTATTTAGTGCTTGACCAGTAGTGTAATGCAGATATCAAAGACACAGCTACTATTTAAATTTTGCTACTGGTTTAAAGATTGTTTGAAAATCCACCTTAGTTGTTTTCACAGAAGTACACTTTTCACACCTGTGTATGTGTATATTTTCTTAATCAAAATAAATTTAACTGTGGCACTAGAAATAACATAGACTGTGTACGTATATATTTTCTTGATCAGGGAAACAAGGCAAATTCACCTATGGCACCAAAAATACCATACACTGGAGTAAATTAGAATACCATAAGAATGCTTCGCAGACCTACGCATATACATATACTCTTAATCATGGTATTAATGCAAAAACAACTATAGAACCTGAAATATCATAGACTAGAAGTAAATTGCGAGGACCGGAAGTACACCTAGTAGGTTTGAACTATGTAGTCTTTTCAAACCTAAGTTTATATCTCTTATCTTACAAGGGGTAACAATGAAAATTCTACCAAAGCGTCGGAAAAATAATTCTTCCGAACCAAAAGTACTTATAGATGCGCAAATCCTAAAATAAAACTCATTCGTAATTTTCTTTAACATCCAAACCTCTTAACAATATACACTGAAATAATATGTACTTAGAAAATATTCCAACTTCCATTTCAAAATTACCTAGAGCCCATTCCTTACATCATGAAAGCTGATGACTTTGACTTTAGGGTTCCTTAACACTGGCCTAAAATAGTTCAATTGGTGGAGCTATTCAATCAAATATCATGAAATACTGGAGAGAGATTCATGTTAATTTACACGGTACAATCCTCTGGATAGAGCATACACTTTTCAAATCAATTTTTCATTTTGTCCTTCGATTTACTTTGAAATTTAGTGTTTTTTATTTACATTTTCATAAACCCAAATGTGTAAGAGTAAAGATATAAACTTATAATAGGATGACGGATTAATATAGTGAAGAGAAAAATAAGACCGAGTGCAACCCACTTTTATGTATTTAAATTCGTCGGAGAGAATAGTTTAGTGATTGACTGATCACACGCAGCATGTACATTTTATCGGATCAAATAAGATAATTAATTGTTATAGCTGCACCACACTAAATAACATTCACTCGTACTAAATACGAACTGTCTTGAACTTCCAAACGGATTTATATGGAATTCTGTAAAAAGGCCGGTCTCATCTCGGGAACAAAAAAATCACAATCTAATCTTAAATGGCGTTCTCTCTTATTTTTTTTTTTTAAATACTTGTATTATAGTTTTTTTTAACGATTTTTCAGTCAAATAAACTTTATGATTGTTGTTAGCTCTATAAAATAATTTTAATTATAGTACTTAAACAAAATTAAATTGCAAAAGTATATACTGATATTGATCGGTTCGAAATACACAAGATTTCATACACTGAATTTTATATTTAAAGAATCTAAATGAATCTAAGTGTGAAAATACGAAAAATCATTGCCTCAAAGTTCAGTGCATTAAATGGCGTTTCATTAAAGGAAGTGCTCTAGATCAGCAGTAATAACGCGAGGTCCAAACGTGCTCACTGTCATCCTGCTGCGCCGCGTCTCTTACATATCACATTATGAGAGCTTCTACAGCACAGTTCATAGCTATCAGTAATAACGCGAGGTCCAAACGTGCTCACTGTCATCCTGCTGCGCCGCGTCTCTTACATATCACATTATGAGAGCTTCTATAGCACAGTTCATAGCTATCAGTAATAACGTGAGGTCCAAACGTGCTCACTGTCATCCTGCTGCGCCGCGTCTCTTACATATCACATTATGAGAGCTTCTACAGCACAGTTCATAGCTATCAGTAATAACGTGAGGTCCAAACGTGCTCACTGTCATCCTGCTGCGCCGCGTCTCTTACATATCACATTATGAGAGCTTCTATAGAACAGTTCATAGCTATCAGTAATAACGTGAGGTCCAAACGTGCTCACTGTCATCCTGCTGCGCCGCGTCTCTTACATATCACATTATGAGAGCTTCTATAGCACAGTTCATAGCTATCAGTAATAACGTGAGGTCCAAACGTGCTCACTGTCATCCTGCTGCGCCGCGTCTCTTACATATCACATTATGAGAGCTTCTATAGCAACAGTTCATAGCTATCAGTAATAACGTGAGGTCCAAACGTGCTCACTGTCATCCTGCTGCGCCGCGTCCCTTACATATCACATTATGAGAGCTTCTATAGCAAAGTTCATAGCTATCAGTAATAACGTGAGGTCCAAACGTGCTCACTGTCATCCTGCTGCGCCGCGTCTCTTACATATCACAGTATGAGAGCTTCTATAGCAAAGTTCATAGCTATCAGTAATAACGTGAGGTCCAAACGTGCTCACTGTCATCCTGCTGTGCCGTGTCCCTTACATATCACATTATGAAAGCTTCTATAGCTTAGTTCATAGCTATCAGTAATAACGTGAGGTCCAAACGTGCTCACTGTCATCCTGCTGCGCCGCGTCTCTTACATATCACATTATGAGAGCTTCTATAGCAAAGTTCATAGCTATCAGTAATAACGTGAGGTCCAAACGTGCTCACTGTCATCCTGCTGCGCCGCGTCTCTTACATATCACATTATGAGAGCTTTTACAGCTCAGCTCAAACCTATCAGTAATAACGTGAGGTCCAAACGTGCTCACTGTCATCCTGCTGCGCCGCGTCTCTTACATATCACATTATGAGAGCTTCTATAGCTCAGCTCACACCTATCAGTAATAACGTGAGGTCCAAACGTGCTCACTGTCATCCTGCTGCGCCGCGTCTCTTACATATCACATTATGAGAGCTTCTCTAGCTCAGCCTACAGCTATTTATATAGTGAATTTACGACTTATAGTTATAAGTATGTTATTCAGTATATTTTATTTTTTATTATTTGTATTATTATTTTTCTTAAGAGTTTTACAGGATATTCACTGTTTTAAAACATCTCAACTGAGTCGAAGCAAAGTTCATTAAGTTAAGGTCGTGTAGAAATGCTATTGTCGTGTTATTGGACCGATAAACAAGGTGATGGACAACTACTACACACGTTTTATTGTGGCTGAAAGCTTTTCAGTGTACACGATTGGTATCTTGCAAGCAGACGGCTGCCTTTGCCTTACACGCTATTGGTATTGTACACTCTACAATTATACCTTAAAGTTACTACAGGGGTAAAATTTAAATAATCTATCTGTAATTACAGCATGTTCTTCTGGTTGGATTTTCAGGAAGTCTTCTTAAATAAACAATTACTCCGGTATCGAACTGTATTGCACCCCCTGTAGATATAGCGCTAAGGACTACAACGACTAACACTTACAGTCAGTGTAGCAGAGAACATACGTGTACATATGTGTGTCTTGTGTCGTGTTGCAGGTATCACGCGCCTTCCAGTGCTCGAAGGAGAAGTGAGTCACATCGAGATACCCCGCCTGTCACCTACCCTCGGAATCACCGTCGTAGGGGGGTCTGACACTGCTCTGGTACGTTACACCACCATCACTTACTTGCTTATCGTCCTTTAGTGCTTTAGCATTCAGATCTGAAACCTAAAAAAATCTATATTATAGGCTAACAGGTATTAAGTTTCTAGTAAAGCGACTAGATTTTAGTTCGCAACACAGCCATGTTCTAATTTTTTACGGTTGGTTTTTTATTTGTTTTAAGTTATCCAAAATATGTATGTGTGTGTGTGCGCGCGCGTGCGTGCGTGCGTGCGTGTGTGTGTGTGTGTGTGTGTGTGTGTGTGTGTGTGTGCGTGCGTGCGTGCGTGCACGAGTAACCCGACAAACTTCTCAGGTGGTCACGTCTCATAAAAAAAATGAAAATAGTTCATATAAACGTATGTCCAGAAACGCTTTGTTAGCGAGCTACGGCTATAAATAAAACGAAACTGATATTTTTTATGGCGTAAAGATAGTTGTTAAATTTATTGGATTTTAAGTAAAATTATTTGCAAAATTGAATAAAATAAGTCCCAGACCTGTAAGGCCACCCATTTCTGAGATATCAGACAAAATATACAAAATTCGGTCTTGAGAAACGTGTTTTGTTTAGACTTGAAGTACAACTTCATTAAATGGATAATAAACACGCAAACTTTATAACCAAAACGCTTAGAGGAATTAATTCCTAAGAGAATTGTGTAAAATAGGATAATAATAAACAAACACAAAGTTTAAAAATTAATGCGTAATTAAATGAACACATACGAAAAATAAGACAGAAAATGCAATATCTGTTTGATAAATGAACGTTCTTCGTAAAAACAAAACATTGTAAAACATGTATATTTTTATAAGATTGTAATGTTATAAATTACTTACAGCGGGATAAAACTTTTACATTAGGAAATAGCTATTTGAAAATTTCTAATTAAATATTTACTGTTTTGTAAGATTAAACAATACGTTTTTTGGTTATTAGTGGACAGCAATAACTATATTTCTCCAAGAAACAGTTCAAAATTTTTAATAAAACACGAAAGCCGTAACTCGCTAACGAACCATTTCCGGACCCACGTTTATATAAACTGTTTTGTTATTTTTACACGCAGCTCCCACAGTTTCTGCAAATTTTCGTGAATCACCCTGTATATTTCTGGTTTATATTTTAGTTATGCCACATTGGTAAACGACTTAATTTACAGAAAATTGTAACGCGGGTAAACTAATAGCTATTAGAACCGTTGGTGACTAATTTTAGAATTACTAACAAAATTAATGACACAATTGTTAAGTAGACTAATATAGTGTCCAGGTTCAGTAATAAAACCTTAGTGTAATCAATAAGTTGTCAACATCAGTGTAGAAATTCAATATTAAGAAGAAATAATAAACATTGGACAATAATACTGTACCCAAGAAAGAAATCACATAGTCAGAGTCGGGTTTATATTTTTGCATGTGAAGTATTAAAATTATACACATCGATAGTGTACATAAATATCTACCTTTTCATACAAATGCCTTATATTTCCCCACTAACCCTAATCTTGTTTCTAACCATGGATATTGTGATTATTCCTTTATTGTGATTCATTCTAGCAGAATTCAGAGACGAGACTACGAAATGTTGCCTCAACGAATATTAGGCCTACAAAAAGGAAATAACTAAGTGTAAAACAACCTCAAACTAATTAGCTGTTGAAAGTAGATATTAATTCATGTATTAAAATGTCTGATAAATATTATAATACACAAAGTAAATTACTTACGGACAGAGCTCACGGGATGTGACTTCGTGGCTGAGATAGACTAATTTTGTCTAACGGAAGTGGTTCAAGGACCCTCTCTCTACTCAGCCGCCCAACAGAGGAAGCTTTCAGTACGGTTGTTTATTTAATACACTCCCTATTATAATTCATTATGAGGTTTAACTTAAAAGTTTACTAAATATTAGAAAAGTATTAAGGAAAGAATTAACTACTAAATTGGAGTGTATAAATGTACACTAGAACTGCTAACAAGAAATACAGAAAAAGCAAACACTGGTTGCACAACAGAATATTCCTTCTGCAATAGAGTTCAGGAACAAACTCGTATTAGAACTAATACATAGAATGTGCCTATGTCGCGTACAGTACACGCACATACAAGGAGTGCCAACTTCACACCTTTCAACCTTGGGGAATCATTTACAACTCTTTCAGAAGTATTAATCGAGAAACTGTCTCAGATCTGATGGTTTACACTTTCTACATACTTTTACACTATAACTACATCAACGTTATATGTTTGTGCCCTGGTACTCCATTAAACCAAACATATGGGCATTCATTCCTTTCAGAATCCGTTGATCCCCATCCTTGTGCATGGATTTTGCAACATAAATTCATATCGTACATCTCGGGAGGTTGAAAATATAAATTTTCTGTATTTTTGATGAAAATTACTGTTTATTGTTATTTTAATTGATTTCTATGGCAAAAATGTAGCTGAAATGTTTTCGCGATTACAGGTTTGAGGAGGCCTCACAGACATACGGATAATACTACTTTAAGAAAGTTTATACAAATCAAAAATTCTGTTCATTATCGCAACGTTCAAAACATCCACAAACCAAGATGAAGGAACAATAGAACTTCGAGCATTACAAATGTACATTTATGTACACAGTTTGTTACGAATGTTGGCTAATGTTTGTTTGCAAAATGGAAACAGAATAAAGGAGACCAACACCAAGCCGAGCAGGAAGAAGTGGAAAGCAAAGATGAAGTATTTGGAACTAATAATAAATGATTAGAAAGGCAAGTTGGAAAATTCATTATAAAAGTACAAATCAAAGGGAACTGGTTCCTAGACATAGGAGAAACATTGATTTCTGTTTTCAAGAATGATTATAAAGTATTTGTGTTGTATAACAGCATTTTGAAACCTATTTGGAGCTCAGAACATACACTGGTGAGTTGTTAAAACCAGGAGGATTAGTGTTTGTTCGAGAAGTAAGAATTTGTTGGAAAGTTTTCCATTATAAATGGAAAAGTTGATTCGATATTTGGATGAGACTTGCTAAGAAAGTAAAACTATACTGGGCTGAGATTAAATCAATAAATTTATCAACGCTCCATGGACTGGATAACATAGAATGTATTGGCAAGATTATAATGTAAGGTTTTACAAAAATAGAACATTTCAATTCCGATACCTCAATACTTCCTTTTTTGAAACCAAATGCTGGAAGAACGTGTTTGCGCTGACTACAGAGTAACCACAAACAAGGTGGCCAAAATAAAAGTACTCAATTCCCGGACAGAAGATATATTCTCTCAGATTAATGAAAGTAATTTAATCTTCACATTGAATTCAACCTGCACGTGACCATAGTAGGAAGAAGGTGCTATGATGCAGAGTCAAGCACTCTTACTGTACACACGTTTAAACACTTCTCAATTTTCTCAACTGCTATCTCTCTGGTCCAATGTAATGTCTGAATAGAAGTTGTTGTCCAACAAGAAATTCTCTTTTTTTCTTAAGACAGATTCTTGATTGATCTCAGATATGTAATCTAGAACAAACATTCAGCTGAGCAGGTGATTTTCCATCACTCAGTATATTGAAACAAAATGTGTTTTCTTCTTCCCTTGTTTAGTTGTATTTCCTCAAGGACAGTTAGAAATAAAAAATTGCTCCGGAAATGATTTATAGTAAAAAATACTGACTTTGCCAAAGGTTATTACACGAAAGAAAAGCTGTATATATGTAATAATTTCTGAGTGTACAGTAAAATTTCTTTCAATAACATAATTCTTCAATGTATATGAATATTAATTCAGATATAATGCTTAATTTAGTTTAAATGAAACCATGAAAATCGGAAACACATGCATTTAACATATTTTTAAAACAAATTCTACATTCAATGTCGGTAAGTAAATCGTAACTTGTAACTAAATTGCACCGCGGTATTGACCACAAAGGACGCAATTCAAGCAGGCTGACAAGACTAGTCTGGAGACAGTAGGGATTGAGCATGTTTTTCACCCAATGATGTGTGTGTGGTATTGATGAATACACTATAGTGATCGTGAATCACGATTTTATCTCCCCATGATTTGTGTGGTCGACAACTTGGTGGGATCGTGACCTACTTTACCATGTATACCTAACCAACTGTTGCAGGTACTTGTTTTAAAAAGGTTATTACATAAAATGTACTCTTGCTTATCCGTCAGTAATACAATTTTTACTGCATTTCTTAATTTAATTGAAGTTTTGCTTTCATATTCGTAAAAGTTGTCGTTAAAACAATCATATAAGCATATTTTACAATAAATTCTATATTTGTATAAATATTTTAAGGTAGATCATTTGTTTAAAAATTTTGCTCCAACTTGCATTTTAATACATAAGAGAAATCAAGTTCTTGAAGAAATACACCAAAACAAGTGGAGAAGAAAATTAAACACGTTCTGTTTCAATGTACTAAGTAATTGAACATCACCTTTTCAGCTGAATGTTCGTTCTAGATTACATATCTGAAACGAACCAAGAATCTGTCTTGAGAAAACAAGAGAGCTTCTTGTTGGACAACAACTTCTATCCAGACATTATATTGGACCAGACCGATGGAAGTTGAGAAAATTGTGAAGGGCCATTAATTTTATAAAAAATGAGTTTTATGATTTTTTTTAATATCCATTTTTTTTAAATTTACATACTGTGCAGTTAAATTGTATTGTCCAAAATTCGCTTTACTTGTCCTCCGTTGTAAAACGTAAACTTTAAACAGAGTAAGTGCAGTAACGTGTCTCTAGATTCTTGGCTGCTCAGATGCTGGTAGTGTTAGTCTGATTATCCGATCTCGTCGGAAATGCAGTAACATGTCTCTAGATTCTTGGCTGCTCAGATGCTTGTAGTGTTGGCCTGATTATCCGATCTCGTCGGAAATGCAGTAACATGTCTCTAGATTCTCGGCTACTCAGTTACTGGTTATGTTGGCCTGATTATCCGATCTCGAAGGAAATGCAGTAACATGTCTCTCGATTGTCGGCTACTCAGTTACTGGTCCTGTTGGCCTGATTATCCGATCTCGAAGGAAATGCAGTAAC
The DNA here is from genome assembly GCF_021130785.1 of Homalodisca vitripennis. NCBI lineage: Eukaryota > Metazoa > Arthropoda > Insecta > Hemiptera > Cicadellidae > Homalodisca > Homalodisca vitripennis. The sequence goes on along the minus strand of NC_060215.1, from coordinate 10,601,504 downwards.
ATTTCTCTCGATTGTCGGCTGCTCAGATACTGGTCGTGTTGGCCTGATTATCCGATCTCGAAGGAAAAAGCAGTAACATGTCTCTCGATTGTTGGCTGCTCAGATACTGGTCGTGTTGGTCTGATTATCCGATCTCGAAGGAAAAAGCAGTAACATGTCTCTCGATTGCCGGCTGCTCAGATACTGGTCGTGTTGGTCTGATTATCCGATCTCGAGGGAAATGCAGTAACATGTCTCTCGATTGTCGGCTGCTCAGATACTGGTCGTGTTGGTCTGATTATCCGATCTCGAAGGAAATGCTGTAACATGTCTCTCGATTATCGTCTGCTCAAATACTGGTCGTGTTGGCCTGATTATCCGATCTCGAAGGAAAAAGCAGTAACATTTCTCTCGATTGTCGGCTGCTCAGATACTGGTCGTGTTGGCCTGAGTATCCGATCTCGAAAGAAAATGTAGTACCATGTCTCTAGATTGTCGGCCGCTCAGATACTAGTCGTAATGGTCTGATTATCCGATCTCGAAGGAAACACAGAAACATGTCTCTCGATTCACGGCTACTTAGATACTGGTTGTGTTGCCCTGATTACCCGATCTCGAAGGAAATGGATTATCATGTCTCTCGATTCTCGGCTTCTCATATACTGGTCGTGTTGGCCTGATTATCCGATCTCGAAGGAAATGCAGTAACATGTCTCTAGATTCTCGGCTACTTAGATACTGGTCGGGTTGTCCTGATTACCCGATCTCGAAGGAAATGGAGTAAACATGTCTCTCGATTCTCGGCTACTTAGATATTGGTCGTGTTGCCCTGATTACCCGATCACGAAGGAAATGCAGTGACATGTTTCTCGATTGTCGGCTACTTAGATACTGGTTGTGTTGCCCTAATTACCCGATCTCGAAGGAAATGCAGTAACATGTCTCTCGATTCTCGGCTACTTAGATACTGGTTGTGTTGCCCTGATTACCCGATCTCGAAGGAAATGCAGTAACATGTCTCTCGATTCTCGGCTACTTAGATACTGGTCGGGTTGTCCTGATTACCTGATCACGAAGGAAATGCAGTGACATGTTTCTCGATTGTCGGCTACTCATATACTGGTCGTGCTGGCCTGATTATCCGATGTCGAAAGAAATGCAGTAACATGTCTCTAGATTCTCGGCTACTTAGATACTGGTCGGGTTGTACTGATTACCCGATCTCGAAGGAAATGGAGTAACATGTCTCTCGATTCTCGGCTACTTAGATACTGGTCGGGTTGCCCTGATTACCCGATCTCGAAGGAAATGCAGTAACATGTCTCTCGATTCTCGGCTACTTAGATACTGGTTGTGTTGCCCTGATTACCCGATCTCGAAGGAAATGCAGTAACATGTCTCTCGATTCTCGGCTACTTAGATACTGGTCGTGTTGCCCTGATTATCCGATCTCGAAGGAAACTCAGTAACATGTCTCTCGATTCTCGGCTACTGAGATACTGGTCGTGTTGCCCTGATTACCCGATCTCGAAGGAAATGGAGTAACATGTCTCTAGATTCTCGGCTACTTAGATACTGGTCGGGTTGCCCTGATTACCAGATCTCGAAGGAAACGGAGAAACATGTCTCTCGATTCTCGGCTACTTAGATACTGGTCGTGTTGCCCTGATTATCCGATTTCGAAGGAAATGCAGTAACATGTCTTTCGATTCTCGGCTACTTAGATACTGGTCGTGTTGTTCTGATTATCCGATCTCGAAGGAAAAAGCAGTAAAATGTCTCTCGATTGTCGGCTACTCAGTTACTGGTCCTCTTGGCCTGATTATCCGATCTCGAAGGAAATGCAGTAACATTTCTCTCGATTGTCGGCTGCTCAGATACTGGTCGTGTTGGCCTGATTATCCGATCTCGAAGGAAATGCAGTGACATGTCTCTCGATTGTCGGCTACTCAGTTACTGGTCGTGTTGGCCTGATTATCCGATCTCGAAGGAAATGCAGTAACTTGTCTCTCGATTGTCGGCTACTCAGTTACTGGTCGTGTTGGCCTGATTATCCGATCTCGAAGGTAATGCAGTAACATGTCTCTAGATTCTCGGCTGCTCAGATACTGGTCGTGTTGGCCTGATTATCCGATCTCGAAGGAAATGTAGTACCATGTCTCTAGATTCTCGGCTACTTAGATACTGGTCGTGTTGCCCTGATTACCTGCTCTCGAAGGAAATGGAGTAACATGTCTCTCGATTCTCGGCTACTGAGATACTGGTCGTGATGCCCTGATTACCCGATCTCGAAGGAAATGGAGTAACATGTCTCTAGATTCTCAGCTACTTAGATACTGGTCGGATTGCCCTGATTACCCGATCTCGAAGGAAATTGAGTAACATGTCTCTAGATTCTCGGCTACTTAGATACTGGTCGGGTTGCCCTGATTACCAGATCTCGAAGGAAATGGAGTAACATGTTTCTAGATTCTCGGCTACTTAGATACAGGTCGGGTTGCCCTGATTACCCGATCTCGAAGGACATGCAGTAACATGTCTCTAGATTCTCGGCTACTTAGATACTGGTCCTGTTGCCCTGATTACCCGATCTCGAAGGAAATGGAGTAACATGTCTCTAGATTCTCGGCTACTTAGATACTGGTCCTGTTGCTCTGATTACTCGATCTCGAAGGAAATGGAGTAACATGTCTCTAGATTCTCGGCTACTTAGATACTGGTCGGGTTGCTCTGATTACCCGATCTCGAAGGAAATGGAGTAACATGTCTCTAGATTCTCGGCTACTTGGATACTGGTCGGGTTGCCCTGATTACCCGATCTCGAAGGAAATGGAGTGACATGTCTCTAGATTCTCGGCTACTTAGATACTGGTCGGGTTGCCCTGATTACCCGATCTCGAAGGAAATGGAGTAACATGTCTCTAGATTCTCGGCTACTTAGATACTGGTCCTGTTGCTCTGATTACTCGATCTCGAAGGAAATGGAGTAACATGTCTCTAGATTCTCGGCTACTTAGATACTGGTCGGGTTGCTCTGATTACCCGATCTCGAAGGAAATGGAGTAACGTGTCTCTAGATTCTCGGCTACTTAGATACTGGTCGGGTTGCCCTGATTACCCGATCTCGAAGGAAATGGAGTAACATGTCTCTCGATTCTCGGCTACTGAGATACTGGTCGTGTTGCCCTGATTACCCGATCTCGAAGGAAATGGAGTAACATGTCTCTAGATTCACGGCTACTTAGATACTGGTCGGGTTGCCCTCATTACCCGATCTCGAAGGAAATGGAGTAACGTGTCTCTAGATTCTCGGCTACTTAGATACTGGTCGGGTTGCCCTAATTACCCGATCTCGAAGGAAATGGAGTAACATATCTCTAGATTCTCGGCTACTTAGATACTGGTCGGGTTGCCCTGATTACCCGATCTCGAAGGAAATGGAGTAACATGTCTCTAGATTCTCGGCTACTTAGATACTGGTCGGGTTGCTCTGATTACCCGATCTCGAAGGCAATGGAGTAACATGTCTCTAGATTCTCGGCTACTTAGATACTGGTCGGGTTGCCCTGATCATATTGTTTCTGTACTTGTGCTACTGTGTGCAGAATATAAATGCAGTACATAGTATATAGTCTTGAATATGGTTGTCCAATTATAAAAACGGTTGGGTTAACGTGATTTGATTGTGTGGATATTTTTAATTCTCATGTAATATTGTAATGAAACATATAAATATAAGTTATTCTTCTCAAACATTGTATAATCTCCAGAACAACTCACTAATCATAATTACGTTTAACGTTCTAACGAACATATGTTTAATTGTATAATAGTGCGTAGTGTAAACAGTATAATTGCATACGGTGTAAATGTACCGAGTATTACAAAAGCGCAAATGTTAATGTTTGCATTAAAACAAGTAGCAAATAGCAACATCATTTTCATTAATTTCTTGTAAATATAAGGTAACGGCCCGGCATGTACCGCGGAAACTCTATTTGCAGTCCTGGGCATTACCTCTGCCGTACCTGCGTCAAGATATAGCTTCATTTCTAATGTTCAGGCGTGAATATTCGGAATATTTTCTGTACTTTAGAACTTTTAAACTTCCATATTTTTTTATAACACACTATTAGAGGTGTTTCCTTTAGAATAGGCACCTTCAAAAAGGTTAGTGTAAATTACAGGATTTAAATAGACATTTAAAATGATTTATGACTTTAGTGGTTAACAATCTTATATTCTGTGCTCGCCCCGGGCGTAAGTAAATGAGCTTATACTACAGTACAATAACTGTTTATCTCTAATAAATTTAGTAACACTGCGGCTTTGTACCTAGTGATCTTACGTAGTTTAATACTACAAAACGTACACTAAGGGGTTACGTTGTTGGGTACTTGTCATAAAACGTGAACAATCTGTTATCGCTCCATTTTTGTCGGAATTTACGAGTAAGGCATGCGTCTTTGTCAAATCTTACCGGTAATACATTAATAATTGTGAATAGCAGTTGATCTTCCCGCTCCGCTGCGCTCACCTTAGTTGTACAAGCTTATTGCAATCTTACTGTTCGTAATTAAACTGTTTACACACTGCTAGAGAGTAAATACGCTGATCTGTAGAAAACTCACTATTTCAACTAATAGTCTTTGGTTTTAACAGCATTTATATTTTTGTGAATAGTATCAGTATACGTGAAGTTTGCGCCAGGCTGCTATTTTGTTCATTACCTATTAAAAGTGAAACTGTATAATCCCTTTTAAGAACAGGTTCTCGTGTACGTTACATCCCATGATGCGAGTTCCCATACGAGTTACTAGAAGCAATCTGTTCAGCTCAACATATTTTACACAACAGTGTCTCGAGTACATTACATACGATGATGCGAGTTCCCATACGAGTCACTGGAAGCAATCTGTTCAGCTCAACATGTTTTACACAACAGTGTCTCATGTACATTACATACGATGATGGAGTTCCCATACGAGTCACTGGAAGCAATCTGTTCAGCTCAACATATTTTACACAACAGTGTCTCGTGTACATTACATACGATGATGCGAGTTCCCATACGAGTCACTGGAAGCAATCTGTTCAGCTCGACATATTTTACACAACAGTGTCTCGTGTACATTACATACGATGATGCGAGTTCCCATACGAGTCACTGGAAGCAATCTGTTCAGCTCAACATATTTTACACAACAGTGTCTCGTGTACGTTACATCCCATGATGCGAGTTCCCATACGAGTCACTGGAAGCAATCTGTTCAGCTCAACATATTTTACACGTATACATTTCTTGTAACAGTTTTAATGTTGTGTGAGTTGAAAATATGTTTGTGGGATATTATTCATATTTTATTAACTGAATTATTTATACATATGTAATAAAGTTGTGTTGAAGGATGTATTCAACATGCAATTCTCCCCTCAATGTTTCCCTATTTAAAACAGTGCACACATTTTGTAGTCTAGTTGAATATACCTTGCGTGTATTAAAACTACTCTTACAATCGTTAGTATGTCATGTAGGAAATACTGAATTAATAATAATCTCAAGTGCCTTCAGACGTGGGATATTAACTTGAACATTCGGTGGATACATTTTGTGTTGCTTTGGAATGCATGACTTGTTCCTAACACATAACAACGCTATTTTAGGAAGGGTTGATTCAATTTTAATGTTGATTTTAGCTCCAGTTCACCTTCATTTTATTGCAGCACCTGGTATGTGACGCTGTCTCAGACTTGACTCCTGGAATCTAGAGTTATGTTCGTCTGAAGAGATCGGAAAAAGTTGGTGACAAAGAAGCTCAAAACGAACCTTCGACATCAGAACGTCCTAGACTACAAAATATAATAATGTAGTGTAACCTATGTGAAGTGGCAGTATCATTGTTTCATCAGGTGCACAACTGAGTGTATTACGATGTCGAAAAGGTGTAAAGGTTCGTTTTAGCTTCTTCCTTACCGACTTGTTTCGATAAAATTAGACGAAAAATAATTCCAGATTACAGGAATCAAGTCTGAGACGGCTTCAGATACCGTAGGCTTCACTAAGAGGAAGGTTAACTGGAATGAGGATAAACATTGAAATTGTCTTGAACGTGATCCTAAATGTGGACTGGCTGTGCACAAATATTTGAAATTCGTAAAAGTATTTGAATTGATTTTAAAAATTTGGGCCAAATTGCTCGCTTTACACGGTTTTTATAGTTCCTGTTCCTTTAAATTAAATTATGAAATTTCATTATTTGAATTTATGTCGTAGATATCCATAGACAACTCCTCACCATGCCTTTGCGGATTATAAATAAATTCTTTTCTCAATATTTCCATAACCCGTAGAAGAAACAACATTTTTGAAAAATCTCTTTCTGTACAAGGTATTATATTAGGCATTAAATTATTATTTTCTATGATTTTTGTTAAATATGGTGTATCAGTACAACATCGCAATAGACTAAGTAACTCTAGGTGCGGCAAACTAGTTTAATTTTTTTAGCTTTAACTATCTCTTACATATCTCAATAATAAATATTTTTCTGTGGTATTCGCCAAGTTATTAAATACGTTTAAACTATTTATATATTGATATCCGTTCCCCTGACGGTTGTTGATGTCATATACTGGTACGGTGTTTGCTGGAGGTTGCATAGTATGTCCCAAATGTTCACTAGGGTGTGGATTGTCCTGAATTTTCTTAGTCTACCTTCTAAGTCTTCCTTCTTATTCAAGGATTTACCCAGCTTCTCCTCTGACATAACTAACTGTACCTTATTACACTTGGCAGCACTGAACTAAATTTACCTCTAAGCTAACCAATCCCAGTCTAAGTATGGTTTAACTGTTTATTTAGGTAAGAGTTATATGCGACTGTTTGACATCTTTAATAGCAGTTTGAAATACACAAATCTGACTTATCTAAACCGATTTCTCTGCAGCTGTCTTCTAATACAATAATTTTGTTCTCAACTAGACAATTCCTGCGACAAGTTGATATTCATTAAATTATATACACTGCAGCACACATTGTCCTGTAAATAACGGGTTTTTAACTGGTTCTCTGTATTGTCCTGCCTGACCCATGTGAATGTCCCTGACTCAAAGGTCAGCTCTTCCTTACAGAAGTACTATATTTTAATGCGGGCCAGTTTTCAGGCCGGGTTGATTTTTTTCCCTTATTAGTTCAAAGAGACAAACACAAAACTGTGCTACTATCAACAAGTAATAATTTTTAGTAAAAATAAGAAAGAAATAGTCAGTCAAAACATTTAAAAAAACTAAAACTGTTGATTCTGGATAATGTCACCCTGTATGGAGTCAATGTCGTTATTATGTCCGTAAACATTGTAACTAACACTGAAGAGTGTTTTTGGATATTTTATTGCTTTTAATAACTTTAAAATAAAGGACACTTTATATTGCCCTTTCATTTGTATGTCCCGAATGGTATATTTCGAAAATATTTTTCATTTCTAAGAATTGCATTGTTGTGTCATATTCAATTTGTAGTGTATATGATGTATGTTAGTAATGTAGTCAAGTACTGCTGTTTATTTAATAGTTTGCAACGAATTAACACAACACCAACCGGTAGTTTGTACAAAACAGTAGTAATTTCCATTCATAATTCCCTATTCATTTCATATACATAAACAGAGGACATATGGGCTGGAGTTGAGAGGCTTGGATCCAATGATATATTGGTCTCGCCCCTTCTATGTATTAAATGGGAAGTTTTCCGCACTACCTTAGGCTAGTGGGTGTTTACCCTTCAGATCTCAAGGACTATGCAGTTTTCCTACATTTATCTTTCAAATGCTCGTCTCCCAGTGAAATATGCAAATCTTCAGATGCAAATCAAATACATTCCACAGTAGCAAGCAAAACAGGTTCGTTATTGCTGACAGCAAAGCAAGAAATATTAGTTTGCTATTGTAACCTTTATTGCAACAACATGATGTGCTATCTGTTTCTGTTATCCTGGAGCCCTTACGGAACTCGTATTTGATCAGGTTAGTGAAATTAATTAGCATTTGCAAAGTTCCAATACTATAATTTTGTTTGTATGATTTAACATGTCATATTAACGTGTGGCAATGTTGTATCATCTACATTTTCCAGTTTGCTGTCTTAATCGTGTTGTAGAATAATTGTGATATAAGTAGCAACGCGTTTTATCGTTCATCAACAAAAATTAAACGAAATTAAGGTAAGGAATGTTTTATTTTACCAGGCGACGTGAAGACGAATTACTTTTTGTAAACAGTTGCTATTCGGCATATGTATTAAATATTGCGTTCTATTTCGAATATTCAGCCCTTCCAGTCATTGCTTAGAACACTATCTCAGTGATGCCCCCATTTAAATATTTAACATAAATCTGTTGTAAGTAAACTAATTTCTTCATTTGAATTTTCTTGTTAATCATCACTAATTATTTTTTTGTATAAATGGAAAATCAAAACAACAGTTATTAAAAATAATTTCAATCTAACATGCAAGCTCCAAGAAATGAGGTTGCAGTTGGGAAAACAAATGAGAGTACTTAAGTTTTGACAAATGATGAGCAGAGTTTGGGCTCTGTATGCAGGGCTACGGGCTGACCACTAACATGCCAGAAGTGACTCAACCAGGAGTGCATACTTGTAGGAGACGGTATAGTGAATCATTTGCTCTGAAATGTGCCATTTTCCATTTAAGTGTTAAACTTTACTTTTAATGGGGCGCTATCCATTTTGAAAAATAAAAGGTTCAATATTGTAGTCTTTTACAGGTCATCAATATACCATATTTTTAACAACTTGAGTTGGCTTTTAGAATTTGTTTAGGCTGCACTTTAAACTTTACATTGGTAGAGATTTTAACAATCATTTTCGGACTGCGTCAAGAGAAGCCATACCTGTGTAAAGTTTGCTCAATTGTTTTATTTTGCTAGCTGCAGTGGTGGTGGCACACGGCCGGGGAACCCGAGTGTTCCTGCATTAATAATGCTATCGCTAATGTCGGATCTGCGGACTGCGTGGTTCAGGACTTACCAAGCTTCATCGCGGATTGTATCGGCGCCCTTTTCTGAATATACAAATATTAGCAGATAATATTTTGTGTCGGTGTAAGAAATTTAGAGAAACGAATATCAGCGTTATCAGACGTAGTTTTACTCGTATTGGTTGACCTGCAACTGAGCTTTCTGAGGACTGATAACCAGTTATAAACTATTGCATAACTGATATATTCTTGAATATACAAATATCAGCAGAGAATATTTTGTATCGGTGTAAGAAATTTAGAGAAACGAATATCAGCGTTATCAGACGTAGTTTTACTCGTATTGGTTGACCTGCAACTGAGCTTTCTGAGGACTGATAACCAGTTATAAACTATTGCATAACTGATATATTCTTGAATATACAAATATCAGCAGAGAATATTTTGTATCGGTGTAAGAAATTTAGAGAAACGAATATCAGCGTTATCAGACGTAGTTTTACTCGTATTGGTTGACCTGCAACTGAGCTTTCTGAGGACTGATAACCAGTTATAAACTATTGCATAACTGATATATTCTTGAATATACAAATATCAGCAGAGAATATTTTGTATCGGTGTAAGAAATTTAGAGAAACGAATATCAGCGTTATCAGACGTAGTTTTACTCGTATTGGTTGACCTGCAACTGAGCTTTCTGAGGACTGATAACCAGTTATAAACTATTGCATAACTGATATATTCTTGAATATACAAATATCAGCAGAGAATATTTTGTATCGGTGTAAGAAATTTAGAGAAACGAATATCAGCGTTATCAGACGTAGTTTTTACTCGTATTGGTTGACCTGCAACTGAGCTTTCTGAGGACTGATAACCAGTTATAAACTATTGCATAACTGATATATTCTTGAATATACAAATATTAGCAGATAATATTTTTGTGTCGGTGTAAGAAATTTAGAGAAACGAATATCAGCGTTATCAGACGTAGTTTTACTCGTATTGGTTGACCTGCAACTGAGCTTTCTGAGGACTGATAACCAGTTACAAACTATTGCATAACTGATATATTCTTGAATAGTGGTTTTTTCATATCAAACAGGGCATATTTAATCAACAAAATAGCCCAGGTGGTTTAATCTACAAACATTAAAACATAAAACTTGTTAGATTTGTATTTTCCAAAGCGTGATTTCTCTCTTATTTATTAGAATATTTATGAAATAAAATATAATTAATATCACCGACTTATAAATTTCTCATAGATCTTCGTGTTCTAATATCAGCAAGGCCGTTTGGCAAATAGAGAAGGGATTCGTCGAGGATAGGAGTATTCGTTCACAGTTCATGATTTAGGATATAGATAATCAGGGCTGAAATCAGAATTGTCCTTGTTTGATTGCATTTAGTCTCTAATCATCAGTTTTAAGTACAGTACTTGCTTCTAGTACTACGTCTCTATTGAAGAACAATATAGTATATCTTAATATTCCAACTCTTTCCTTGGCACCTGCTATTATTGAGTTTGAAGTTAGGGATAGCATATCAGAATTAAAGGATAGCTTTACTGGTGATGTTTACATCTCACCAAGGTTCATTAAAATTACAGCTTCCTCTGTAATCACTCCTTAACAGTTCACTCTTAACACACTCTTATATTCTAAGTTGTTGTCTGACTGTTGTAAGTCTTCGATAAAACGTAGCACAGAAACTATAGACCGATTTCTATTAGTAAAACTTTTGGTAAGTTATGTGAAAACCTAGTTTATGATTGATACGTGTATGTCGGAATATTTAGTTGTATGTGTAATTAATTTGGGTATCCAGAAGGCAAATCACCTGATGAATTTAAATTATCTTTTACACAAGTAAAAAACGTGTTGTTTACTACGTTGGATAGAAAAAGTCACTGGTTCCGTATTTTTGTGACCTTGAAATAGCTTTTGACACTGTAGATCATTACATATTGCTTGTCGCCTTTTGTGCCAGAGGTTTAATTCTTACCTCCGTGACAAACATCAACGCGTGCAAATTGTTCTTGCTAAGAGTGGAGTTCTGTGTAGGTCGTAGTTTAGCTGCTGGAGTACCTAGGGTTCAATCGTAGGCCCATTACTATTTTTACTGTATGTAAATGATCTTCCAAACTATGTTGATGGTACAGTACGCTGAAGATACAAATGTTGATAAGGATCATTTGTGTCTTTGAACAGTGTTGTTAACAACTCTTTAAATCAACTTCAAACATTGTTCTGGTACAATAAAATTATCTTGAAAGTTTACAAAAGACAAAGAATTCCAGAGTTAGCAGCTATTTTATTTTGAATGGAAGCTATGTGCGGATTAATTTTTAAAACTTTTTGAAATTACGTTTACAATACAGTTATATTAATTGTTTATAACAATAAAATATTATTATTACTATAGCACACTTTTACATATTCACAAATCGAGTAAATTGTGCATCGTGCTTCCTTATGACATTTTTCACCTCCATTGTCTTTCGTTAAAACTGTTTGGCTACGTTTTACTTCTTTAGACTATATATAATAAGCTTTAGGTTTGCGTGTAACGCTCCCATTATAACATGTATGAAAAGGAGGTCATCCTTAAACTCTTAATACTGTGTATGAATATTGAAGTTACCGAAAGTTGTTACGGTGTCAGCAGGCTTATGCGAAAACAATAACAGATTTTCTGATTCTTCTAATCTTACAAGTGGAAGTTAAAATTTCCATAACTTGTCCATATACAGCTACAGGACGGTTGGTGTTAGTATTGTCTTCGTATATCGCAGTCAGGGCAAATTCCTAGTCTGCATCCTCTTTTTGTACTTGTGAAAATATTTGGTTGAATAAAATTTAAATAAATATTCAATTAAATTTACAGATTCCTTTATATTGCGGAAGAATCTATCATATTTGTCGTAGAATGTATCATATTTGTGGTAGAATCCTCGTCATGACCATCAAATATTTGTTGATTATACGTTTTATAAACATATAGGATACATATTTGTGGTAGAATCCTCGTCATGACCATCAAATATTTGTTGATTATACGTTTTATAAACATATAGGATACATATTTGTTGATAACTTTGTTCTGTGAGTCTTTTTTCCAATCCAACGCTATGCTCGAGGTAACTTCGTCATTGATATATATTTAAATATGAACTCGTCCTATCCTTCTTCGCCGATATTCCATTTTTTAAACTGTTTCATTATAAATGAGTTAGTGCCTCAGCATCTTATTATTATGCAATAATCAACAACATATGCACTCAGCTCATGTCTGTTGTGTTATTTTAGAAATGTACTTCTTGGGGAATACAAATTTCCTGTACACAACTGATCTGATTTACTGCCATTTGTTTTAATTTATTTCAATACCTCTTTAGGTGTGCAATAACTGAAAAGTACTGAGAAATCCAGGTACTTTACCAGTGTTGGTGGCTAGAGAGTATAGGAACTACAGAGAAGTAGCAAGCAAACAAGGGACACTTTGGTAATATATTTAATGAACGTGTAACATTAACTGACTCTTGATGAAAGTGTGTGGTGTGCATCAATTATACTAGAATGTTTTAATAAGTATAATTTCACCTTTTTCCAATATCTGGTAATAAATAAAATCAATTCCAAAACATCAGTATTACTGCGTTTCGAGATCTGCAATCTGACCACTTCCTCAGGCGGATAACTGACCTAATACACAGCTATAATCTAGGCTAAAATCAACAAATGATTCAAAGCGTTTTGATACTCATGTCCGGAATCATAACTGAACTAAAGAACACAGGCCACAATAGGTCTGCATGTAGTAACCGGCCATCCATGTATAAATATTTCCTTCTCAATCATCAATTTCGATAATTAGTTTAGTTTAACTTAGAATATATTAGTAATATGTTATTCAGCTGAAGAAGAGATCATATTGTAACTCGCGAAACGTAGTGTCACCGAATTTATTGTATCACTATATGATGAATTTACTTTCACACTTTGTATTGTACAGTCCACAATACTACTGTATTATTACGAAACTAGAGGAGTACGACATACAATTATATAACGGCTATTCCCCATAGGGTTTAGCTCAGATATTAAAGAATAAACAGGATGCTTTCAGACAGCTCAACTGCCATTTAGGCTCGCAATCGATATTGCGATATACAATACTAATTACCGGTCTGTCTTCACAAATACTTAACCGATATTACTAATCGATTGGTAGACATTTCCTTTACTATTGCATAATACTGTCAATTCATGAAAGTTCACGTATAATTTACTCCAGGACTACGTAAGGAGCCGAGTGGGGTTGATTAGATCATTTTAGAACTAAAATTAGTTTTAAAACTTCAATCTCTAAATTACACCACATATTTCAAAACGTACCTTCACCTATAACTCTTAAAATCCACTAAAGCAGACATGTTACTAATTACTGAGAATTAGATAAGTCGAAGGATGTAATCTTACGCCGAATGCCTAAATACAATACTGTCTTGTGGAGAGGATCATAAAATTACTTCATCGAATTGACGATTTTTTTGTATTAGATGTAAAAAAGACACGTACCCACAAAATTAAATATAAAGGTTCTTGATACTATATTTTACATTTTAACCGAATTTTAAATCAAAGACGTGAGATACTGTATTGTACCAATCATACTATTAAAGTAATTTTAAAAATTCTAGTGTTAAGTCCATTGATATGTTTTTATTACTAGTAGAGTTTGCGTGATTTCATAGTTTATTGGCATTGGTAGTTAACGTTGTCCGATTGCTTAATTATATTGTTATAAAAAGATAAATTACAGCTTCATACAAAATACTTTTAAATGCGTTAAGAAGGACAAGTACTGTATAATAAACAATCCCTTGTTTTTTCATTGTTACTGTTAGGTGTCACGTAGGTTATATATGATCCGTTTCAATACTATACTCGTACACCACTATAAGGCTTTATGTAATTATGGAAAATGTAGGATTAAACATCACGTAATATAGCAGTAAAGTACAATTTGTGAGCAGAATTATTAAAGCTTGGAAGAACAATTACTGACTACGACCATTAAAATTGAATATCGATTGGGATATGATAAAGATTAAATAGTGATCAACGAAAATTCACTCCAGAGAGTACAAGAAAAGAAGAAATTTGGTTTCAAATCTATGTCATTAATTTCATTTCAATCAAGAAGTAAACATCCTAAATTTAAACGGGTAGATTATATAGTCTAGTGTACTCAGAAATTATCGACCTAGTATGGGGAGGGGTCCCATAGAAAGGCAGTAGTTCACCAGCTATATCTTACAGGAGAGAAAATGGAATAGAAAAAACTTATATCACAGTCAGCTTTCCTTCGGAGCCTTTTCAAAAAGGTGTCTTGTGAGAAACGAGAGCAATTGCTCAGTAGTGTGTCGTTTGTCTGCCAAATCTGTGTCTCCCCTTTCACACACTCTCACACTCACACCGTCACCCGTGCATGCATCCTTGTATCGTTTGTCTGCCAAATCTGTGTTTCCCCTTTCACACACTCTCACTCTCACACTGTCACCCGTGCATGCATCCTTGTGTCATCTGTAACCACAACCTCCCGTTGTCAAAGGATTCTTTTGATAGACGAGAGCAATTGCTCAGTAGTGTGTCGTTTGTCTGCCAAATCTGTGTCTCCCCTTTCACACACTCTCACACTCACACCGTCACCCGTGCATGCATCCTTGTATCGTTTGTCTGCCAAATCTGTGTTTCCCCTTTCACACACTCTCACTCTCACACTGTCACCCGTGCATGCATCCTTGTGTCATCTGTAACCACAACCTCCCGTTGTCAAAGGATTCTTTTGATAGACGAGAGCAATTGCTCAGTAGTGTGTCGTTTGTCTGCCAAATCTGTGTCTCCCCTTTCACACACTCTCACACTCACACCGTCACCCGTGTATGCATCCTTGTATCGTTTGTCTGCCCAAATCTGTGTCTCCCCTTTCACACACTCTCACACTCACACCGTCACCCGTGCATGCATCCTTGTATCGTTTGTCTGCCAAATCTGTGTTTCCCCTTTCACACACTCTCACTCTCACACTGTCACCCGTGCATGCATCCTTGTGTCATCTGTAATCACAACCTTCCGTTGTCAAAGGATTCTTGTGAGAGACGAAGGCAATTACTACTTATTTGGTAGCGTGTGGTTTATCAGTCCAAACCACATTCTCTACTTTTAACTAACATTTCTATTCGTATATACATACTGTATCACTCGTAACCACAACGTTATCAAATGTGTCTTCTGAGAGTCTTCAACGTTTATCAACCCAAATACTTGGCTCCACATGTAACTAATACTTTCACTGTTGTATACATCCTTGTATCCCTCGTAACCTCAACGTTGTCAATCGTTTCTTATGAGATACGAGGCATATGGTTGGTAGCGTATAGGTTATCTGCCCAAATACTTGGCTCCACATGTAACTAATACTTTCACTGTTGTATACATCCTTGTATCCCTCGTAACCTCAACGTTGTCAATCGTTTCTTATGAGATACGAGGATATGGTTGGTAGCGTGTGGGTTATCAACCCAAATACTTGGCTCCACATGTAACTAATACTTTCACTGTTGTATACATCCTTGTATCCCTCGTAACCTCAACGTTGTCAATCGTTTCTTATGAGATACGAGGCATATGGTTGGTAGCGTGTGGGTTATCAACCCAAATACTTGGCTCCACATGTAACTAATACTTTCACTGTTGTATACATCCTTGTATCCCTCGTAACCTCAACGTTGTCAATCGTTTCTTATGAGATACGAGGCATATGGTTGGTAGCGTGTGGGTTATCAACCCAAATACTTGGCTCCACATGTAACTAATACTTTCACTGTTGTATACATCCTTGTATCCCTCGTAACCTCAACGTTGTCAATCGTTTCTTATGAGATACGAGGCAAATGGTTGGTAGCGTGTGGGTTATCAACCCAAATACTTGGCTCCACATGTAACTAATACTTTCACTGTTGTATATATCCTTGTATCCCTCGTAACCTCAACGTTGTCAATCGTTTCTTATGAGATACGAGGCAAATGGCTGGTAGCGTGTGGTTTATCAACCCAAATACTTGGCTCCACATGTAACTAATACTTTCACTGTTGTATACATCCTTGTATCCCTCGTAACCTCAACGTTGTCAATCGTTTCTTATGAGATACGAGGCATATGGTTGGTAGCGTGTGGGTTATCAACCCAAATACTTGGCTCCACATGTAACTAATACTTTCACTGTTGTATATATCCTTGTATCCCTCGTAACCTCAACGTTGTCAATCGTTTCTTATGAGATACGAGGCAAATGGTTGGTAGCGTGTGGGTTATCAACCCAAATACTTGGCTCCACATGTAACTAATACTTTCACTGTTGTATACATCCTTGTATCCCTCGTAACCTCAACGTTGTCAATCGTTTCTTATGAGATACGAGGCATATGGTTGGTAGCGTGTAGGTTATCTGCCCAAATACTTGGCTCCACATGTAACTAATACTTTCACTGTTGTATACATCCTTGTATCCCTCGTAACCTCAACGTTGTCAATCGTTTCTTATGAGATACGAGGCAAATGGTTGGTAGCGTGTGGGTTATCTGCCCAAATCATAGTCTCCACTTTTAACTAATACTTTCACCCGTATATACATCCTTGTGTCATTTGTAACCATAACCATATGAAACGTGTTTTACATGTGTAGACGAGGTCATGGTCTGTACCCTGTCATTTGCCTTTTTAAAGAAATCTGTGTCACCCTTATTTAATATAATTACTTTTTATTATATTTATGGGTTGATACTGTTTTATTTAATTTATTGTGTTTTCTTGTTTAGTGCTAATAAACGAAGATTTACAGACGTTCACTTTGAGATGACTTAGCTAGTGGTTTAAATTAAATAAACATAATCCTGCAATAAACTTATTCCTGTGATATCGTCATGTAAATATGAACTAAAAATAAAGAAACGTGTTTTTTGTGTGAATTTGTGAATTGTCTTTCAACTTTGATAGCTAAAGAAGGGATAGTGTAATTTAGATAACTGATGTTTGTAATATTTTTAGGGATTTTACTAAACCAATGTGGGATATATCATTCTGGAAATCTATCCCTATATTTTTTTGAACATTCCATGTACTTACTTATTTTACCACACTTCTTGTGTTTCTAGGTGTACTATTTTCATATAATAAAGTTTCTTTAAAATATAAACACTCAGTTTCAACATATATTTGCATGAATTCATTGACATTCGCATTACAAAACATTAATTACCACTGAGACACTCAAACTAAGTTTTTGAAATAAAACCTTGTGAATTTGAGACGTGTTACTGTTATAACGCAGTTTATACATTTTCCACATGAGCGGCCGGCAGATGAATAGCGTGGCCTATTAAATATGTATAAATAAGGTTGTATTTTATGTGTATGGGCTAGCTGATTTTAATCACAATACAGTGATGGATATTAGTGCAGTTAACATCAATGCATATTTAATGTACGTTCTCGGTTTAGTTCTATTCTTCATATACGAAAATGAGTTAGACTGCTTTGATAAAGCTGATGTAAGCCGATTATTATGTCTTGCTCAAGAAGTTTCTTGAAATCTGTAGTGATCTACGTCGGCCTAATTATGTTAGTAATATGTCTAAGATAAGATTGGATGGCGTTCGCTTGCTGGGTAGGTAGTCTTGATCCTTGATTAAAGCTTAACTCTTCCCTCTTATCTAGAGAGGATCGAGGCAATTAGCTGTTTCAAGTTCCAATAGTTAGCGTTATACTCTTCACGGAAAGTTAGCAGGTGATGGTGTATCCCGACATCGCCGGAGTGATTTAATACGAGAGCGTTTGGAGTGAACGGAAGACGAAAGATTTGTTTTATAAATATGGGTTTTTAAACTAGCAAATAATATGATTTCAGTGACGTTTGCTTAAAAAATTTACATACGTGACTGTCTGGACAAAAACATTAAACCTGAGTTTGTAAACTTTTTTGTAGCTCAAGCTTTATTTGATACTAGATTGGAATCTAATTTAGATCATGTAATTATTGTAATGTATCTATACACTTTTTCAATTTATTAACTGTTCAGGTACTTAGAAACTAAGAATAGGATTAGGATAATAATATTAATTATTGCATTGCGGTTAATTTGAATCACACAAGGTAGATCTGACCCATCTTTCTTCATGGATCAATTTTTACTGCCTTGGTTTATCCACACAGTCTCCGGCAGTTCGCCACTGTCCCGTTCCACGTGTTTACTGTATGTTTTCGCTTCCAGCGTTGTATCGTGGTCCAGGAGGTGTTCCCGGACGGTCTGGTCGCGCAGGATGGCCGCCTCAAGCCCGGGGATCAGCTGGTGGAGATCAACGGAGTTGACATGAGCAGTGCTTCCCATCATCAAGTAAGCTTCATCATGAATATTATGAGAAATATTTTGTTATGCACGTATAATTGTTGATACTTTCGTGAACCAGTGCATCTTATTTATTTAGTTACTACAATATTTTGATTGATGAGACATATTGTAAATCTCACTGATAAACCAGCCAGCTAACACATAATTTCAGACTATCAACGAACGTTACTCGCATCACTAACCGCGTTTGCAGACTTCTAGTGAGCCCGTTATTCTCTTTACATTGAGGTAGAAGCCCAACTTGTGCAGCTAGGATGGTCAAGGGATTTTACTGCTAATCTTTTCATTACCATGATGCCTACCAAATCACCAGGGTCTATTTGCCAGGGTGTCCAAATTTTGTCCTGACGACCTTCTTAGTGAGTCTTTCTAATGTGTTACTGTGAAACTCTTAGTTTGGCCAGTTTTAGAACATGACTTGAGTTATCTGAACGCCTTTTCAGCTTCTTCATATAAAGTACTTGTAAACTAAATAAGGCATTCACTAGGATGTTGAATACCGGTTGGTTATTGGATACGTGCACTCTAATCATTTCACATGAGACGTGAATTAGCAGATTTCCGGCAATGTACATGGTGGTCATTAATATTTTTTATTGCTTCAATATTCTTTGTAGCGGTCCCGAGGTCTATTCGTTGAAGAACATAATAATAATAATCTCTTTATTGCATTCTTTTAACAATTTTTACATCGTATCGCAATCGTCAATAGTTTAAGTCAATTTACATGATTTCATCCACACAACCTCATACCTCATAATTTTTACAATCATTAGGTCACAATCGCATTGACCTCAGACCCAGCAATCTCAAATATCCCAGCGGCTTGACATGAATTCATCAACATTCTTACGACACTACTATATGCCACTGATTGTAGCAGTATAACAAATGAAGGCAGAAACTCCGTTTCACCTGAACCCCCCCCCCCACAAGTTCTTGTGGTTAAAGAATTCAATAAAATTATTTTGAACCGCCTTAAAAACTGTAAGGGGTATTTTTAGGTGATGGGGGCTTGTTTTTGGCAAATTTCTAAATGTAAAGAAAGAGGAGCGTGTGATATCTCATTTTAAAGGTCTCTAGCCACAGATCATTTAAAAACATATTTGCTGTAAATGTACAGGTGTTAAACAAACTTACTGCTTTAATAGTTTTTGTATTGTTACTTTACAGAAAACTTATAAAATTTCTAATGTTAACCAAAATAGTTGAGAACCTACCCTTAAAAAAATAACTAAAAATGACAGTTCCCAAAACATTATATGTTTAAAAATCATTTACATTTTGAAAATTAAAAAATGTTTATATTTAAAAAATATTAAATACACCGTATAGTTTACATTACAAAATTACAGGTAGTAACAAACATTTTTTTGTATTTAAACTTTGGCTTTATATTTATAACCTTTCGTATTTTGTTTCTTGTTGAATTCTATCGTTTTGCCATATAAAAATATCATCGAGTTGCGTGTCAAGCAAAGGTCCAGGCCCACTGGATGTCCTCACTTAACCCAAACTTAACGCAAGACTTGTAGAGTGACCTATACTCGGAGAAAGAACGAGAATATGAACGTATGTTGTGAACTTTGAGTAGCCACTAAACTGCGCAACACTGGTGTAACGTATTGTTTACTTTATACAATAAAAATACATGTACCGCTGAAATTCCATTACTTCTGAAATACCAATACCCAGCCATGGCTACTACCGGTAGTGGTTGAAAGCCTACTGACCTTTATGATCGCAATGTACTCATGGTCTACATAGTCGTATGTATCAGATTATTAGGGCCTAATAAACCACTCAAATTTTTCTATTGCTATTTATACATTCTAACATCTGATGGCTCTCTCAGGTATTTTTGATAGGCACTATCTCAAGGGATGTTTTCTTACATCACCATCAGTGAGGGACAGTACCGAAGGTGCTGCCTTAATTCCCTCTGATGGCCGGAGGCATTAGCAGATAAGATAAGATAGGAACGTTACCTGACCCCATTATTGTAAAACCAAGGAAATTGCTCTTCCACATAATGTATTACTTCATTTAAAGCGATTACAAAGTGATTGATTTGTAAAAGACTTTGCAATGTTTTGTCTGGGTTGACAAAATAGACCCGAATAATATGTAAATCCATTTTTTTTTTCAATATTGTTTGAATCGCCTAAACATTATGTGTTTAACTTGCGTTTTACAGGCTTGCCAAGCTCTGAGAAAACTGAAGTCTCAAGTCCTTCGTCTAGGTGTATACCGTGAGAGGATTGCCCCGTACAACGGACAAAATGATGCCCAATACGGTAAGCTGCTGTGCAATTTTTTCTTTGGAACTCAATAATATTTAATTGTATTTTTAATTTCTTAACTTCCTAAACTGGTATTTCTAACATTTCTAAATTTATTATTTATATTTATATATATAATGTTTTAACTAACGTTGAAGTTGTGGAAGCTCATTCTGGTGATAGGCGAACTACTATTGCCAGTAGTTTAAAGTCATATCTTTTCATAAAATAGTTATCATATTAGTGATATAAAAACTCTTTATTGTTTGTTGTACCTATGTCATACTTGTCAAGAAGTAAAAAACCAAAGAGAAATAACTGTGTGGAAATATTTGTTTTCGGATGACCATCATCTGCTGAAACGATATCCATGCGTAAGTTGACAGGAAATAAATCTCTGTAATTAGTTTTTGCAATTTTTAACTCAAATTTTAAATAACTAATATTTATTATCTGTTCTAGTAATGTAATACAACACAACATAGGGGTCTACTGTTTAAATTAAAATATTGAATGTATTACTTGTTGGACAAGAATGATGTGTGAAACTGTGGATTAACCTTAGGCTAAGGTTTTCTGCCCACATTTTTTATTTTATCAACATGTTGATGTAATCATTAAGTGACAAAGTCGATTATAAAATGCATAAAATTTTACTGCTGTCAATGTTCATGTAATACGACTACTGATCAGTATTTCAAGTAAAGTCCGAAGATAAGTGGGTCAAGAACTGTACCCTACAGCGTCCACAAACCCTTGCTCAGCATTACATCACATCACATTAGTTTCTACACACGCAGTTTTTCTTAAATATAAAATCTAAGCCACTTAAGTGCTTGGTCACAGACCCATGACCCTCGTTATAGCTAATATTATTTTGGAATGTAAGTCGCGATTACCCCTCACAATTTACGTAACCGTGTTAAACGTTGAACCGCGATACTCGACTTGTTTAAATCGTAAAAATTCTGAACATGTTACGTGAAGCACGTTTTATACATTCAATCTTTGTATGACATACAGGATGTTTAAAAAGTGTGCAAATTTAGTCGGATATCGGAAAATAGTCGTTTAGAGTCAGTCTGTATTTTTAGTTTCAAAATCGTAACTCAAAAAATAACCTAGAACTAAAAGTAACGGTGTTATACGTTTTATGCTTCTATGTCTTTTTAGGTTGTTGCTTTCTACTAAAACTTACAAATTTATTAGTAATAGTTTCAAAATGGTGGCCTTTGCTTTTATTTTTTTACTGAGCACACCAACGAGAAGAGACAAAATTGTCTACTCAAATAAAATATATCTTACAAAAAGACATCTTATACCTAACACGTGTTTACTTCTTTCTTACTATTCTCACTTTAATCAATGATTTACGGAATTGTATTGCACACGGGTTTATGTATTAGATATTGTGTATATGTCATGTTATGTATTATGTATATGTTTAGGGGTTCCAATTTCTAGTTCAAATAAATTGTTATGAATACAAAGGGTTTTTGAAGTGGTCATATAATATAGTAGTATATAAATCTTGTATAATATTAACTGAGTTCACAAAGATTGTTATACTAGGCAAGCGGCTAGTATTGTACAGGCTAGGTTAGTTTTGTAAACACTAACATCCTTTAAAGAAAGAAAAGAGCTGAATTTTGTCCATACAAATCATATAACGTCACCTAAACAGCGCCATCCCCATTATATGGTTTGTACAAAAACATATTAATAACATTTACTTCGTGTACTACGTATAACTGAATGCGTAACTGAAAGTTATGATTTGTTTATTATATAAATTTAGAAGACTTTTATCATCACTTTAGAAATGTCTTCAGCGTAATGACCGTCGCCACACACACACACACGCACGCACGCACGCACGCACGCACGCACGCACGCACGCACGCACGCACGCACGCACGCACGCGCGCGCGCGCGCGCACACACACACACACACGCACACACGCACACACACACACACACGCACACACGCGCACGCACACGCACACACACACACACACACACACACACACACACACACACACACACACCACACACACACACACACATGGTTGTTCATGGGGATAGAAAGTGTTCTGGCCAAAAATGTGATATTTGATATTTGATATTTAATATTTTATTATTTATATATTTATTTTAACTTAATATATTTATGCTTGTTAAATTTTTTTTTTTTTTTTTTACCTCGTTTTTGTGAGATGGTTCTTGTTAAAATCTGGATTGTATAAGTAGTAAATTAAGTATATATTATGGGCTGATAGTAAGAGTATAGTATTTGTGCACCATGGTGGAAGAAAGCATAAAAATAAGAAAAAAAACCTTGAATTGCCAACTGCATGTATATTTAGCCTAAGTTATTGCATTATGTTGTAAATAAGTCACACGTGCTTCCAAGCACCTGACTCTGTAAATGTATGTACATTTTTGAAATAAAGGTTTTTGTAAACTCTGTAAACTCTGTAAACACACACACACACACACACACACACACACACACACACACACACACACACACACACACACACACACACACACACACACACACACATGATGCTAATTGATCGATTTAAACTACATAAGGTGTTTTAAATGGTTATCCCACTATATTTTAGATTAATCAAAAATATATTTAAATGGAAATTCTTTTACTTTGGGGTTGGCGAGAAGAGGACTTCAATGGGTGGGATGGTGCCTTTTATTGTAAACCATGTTCAAGTTCAAACATTTGTATTCGAAGAAAACATATTTCAAGACGTTCAAAGCAACACAACTTATGAAAATTGTAAATGAAATAAATACATGCAGTTTAATATTACTCTTCCAATGCACCTTTTAAGGTGCGTGCGGGAGGCAGTCGGCAAAATACAACAGAATTATCTGTTATTTTTGACAGCTCTGCGCAGCTTATTTATCAGTCCTTTTTATGCACAAGCAAGTCGTTATGCTTAAATTTAAAATGTATCTAATTCTATAAATCACTTATTGCATGAATATACGTGCACAATAGACACATGTAGCAAATATACGCTCAACGATTAAACCAGAATGAGAAGGAAAACAAAACATATTAGAATACTAAGGATGAATAAATTACTGAAGGGCTACTATGAATTACAATATATTTGGAACTACAGGTTATTAAATGAACCTGTTGATAAGAAATGTATTACATAATTTTTAAATGCAATTATTTTTTATAAGTACTATAATAATAGCAGTGTATATGTAATACATCGTGAACTAATAGATATTTTACAATAAACAATAACAACGATGTATGTGTTTCATGCATTCTATAGTTTGAACTGTGTGCATGTGTGTGTATGTATATAATACATCGTGAACTAATAGATATTTTACAATAAACAATAACAACGATGTATGTGTTTCATGCATTCTATAGTTTGAACTGTGTGCATGTGTGTGTATGTATATAATACATCGTGAACTAATAGATATTTTACAATAAACAATAACAACGATGTATGTGTTTCATGCATTCTATAGTTTGAACTGTGTGCATGTGTGTGTATGTATATAATACATCGTGAACTAATAGATATTTTACAATAAACAATAACAACGATGTATGTGTTTCATGCATTCTATAGTTTGAACTGTGTGCATGTGTGTGTATGTATATAATACATCGTGAACTAATAGATATTTTACAATAAACAATAACAACGATGTATGTGTTTCATGCATTCTATAGTTTGAACTGTGTGCATCTGTGTGTATGCTTCACCGAACTATAAAAACAATATTAATTACAACTACAGGTTTAATATGGAATAAATACCAAACATTACTTACAAACCCAAAATGTTAAAAATAAATTTTATAAACAAATAAGGTATATCATTTGAATTTTTAATACCCAAAAATGTAAAACCTGTTGACCCCAAATTATGAAATTGATGATTACTCAATTCTTGGAATAAAAGAGGGATATATATTGTGAGACGTTCTAGTAAATCTATCATGCTGTTTTAGCTCAATATTTAGTACATATTTCTGAATATACATAATGAACGAATATTTATATAAAGTTATTCTCAGCTGATACAAAATGTTTCTCAATAAGACATACTACGCATTAATATGTAATTAAATTTTATGTTATACATTATGCGTAGTGTCCGTTTAATTCATCGAAATTGGCTTTAAAATACTCGTATTTGAATAGTTACCGCCAAAATATATAATTCCGTATATTAAAATGCTCTCAAACCAAGATAGGTAAATTTGCTTAAGTTAATCATATTTTATATTCAAGTTAATTATATTAAATGCATCACCAAAAAACTTAGCATTCCCTTACACTTCGGCCTACTCATCATTTACGTTAAAGTTATTTAAAGGACTTTTCTTTTTTTATATTTGTTTAATAACATCTCAGTATTTTTTACAGTCTCCATTACACTGATCTATTAAAGATGAAGAATAATTTAAGTTTGATTCTTAACAGATTTTTGTAATAACATCACATTTCGAATAAATCAATTGTTATATTTATTAAATGAACGACATAGTATGTAGTCTACTTATTCCTCTTTCTATTTTTACAGTTTATTTTTTTCAATGAACAATCATTTTAATAAGGTAATTACATCTTCTATAGTAATCATCAATCGTCTGTCTCTCTGTAAATATCTCCAATAAAAGTAAATGTTCGCCTAGGTGCAAATTAAACTATATATTAGTGTGTTTTATTGTAAATAAAGGTGCAAGTTAAAAAAACACCCTATATTTGGATATGGAATCAAAGTATTTGTCCAAAAAATTGCAATTAATGTGTAATGTGCTATACTCATACGCTCGGACGTAAATTCCTTATAATGATAAATGTCTAGAAATAATGAAATCTTGATATGATTTGATTTGACTAACAGTCGATTAATAGGCTTTTCACGCGGTAGTGCAGCACGAGTACGTGTGACGAACGTTATGTCTCTGCCCTGGAATAACTTTGGCTACATATTCAAGATATTCAATGTTCAAAGTCGAGTAGTATGTGATGTGACGTAGAGGTGGAAATTGTTGTTTAGCGGCAACACGTTGCGACGTTATTCTGTCAGCCGACAACAGGTGGTATGTGATGTGACGTAGGGGTGGAAATTGTTGTTTAGCGGCAACACGTTGCGACGTTATTCTGTCAGCCGACAACAGGTTGTATGTAATGTGACGTAGAGGTGGAAATTGTTGTTTAGCGGCAACACGTTGCGACGTTATTCTGTCAGCCGACAACAGGTTGTATGTAATGTGACGTAGGGGTGGAAATTGTTGTTTAGCGGCAACACGTTGCGACGTTATTCTGTCAGCCGACAACAGGTTGTATGTAATGTGACGTAGGGGTGGAAATTGTTGTTTAGCGGCAACACGTTGCGACGTTATTCTGTCAGCCGACAACAGGTTGTATGTAATGTGACGTAGAGGTGGAAATTGTTGTTTAGCGGCAACACGTTGCGACGTTATTCTGTCAGCCGACAACAGGTGGTATGTGATGTGACGTAGGGGTGGAAATTGTTTTTTAGCGGTAACACGTTGCGACGTTATTCTGTCAGCCGACAACAGGTTGTATGTGATGTGACGTAGAGGTGGAAATTGTTGTTTAGCGGCAACACGTTGCGACGTTATTCTGGCAGCCGATAACAGGTTGTATGTGATGTGACGTAGACGTGGAAATTGTTGTTTAGCGGCAACACGTTGCGACGTTATTCTGTCAGCCGACAACTGGTTGTATGTGATGTGACGTAGAGGTGTAAATTGTTGTTTAGCGGCAACACGTTGCGACGTTATTCTGTCAGACGACAACAGGCTGCAGCAACTTGTTATTTCAGCAACTGTTGCCTACTGATCATTGAGAACTGGTCGTCCTTTTATCGATTGCGCAACGTTCTTTGACCAACGTTTTCCAGTAACTGCTGCTCCTAGAACATTATTGAAATACAATCAATTACTAAAACACGGAATTTGTTACTATCATTCAAAATTTATCATTAAATCTGCTTAGCCTCGTTACTGTAATTTATTTTGAGATAATTAAAAGTATAAATTTGTTATAATTAAGAACAAATTTGTATGATTATAATAAAATAATATATTGAACATAGAATGTTATTGGACCAATTTCAAAATTTAAAAAACTTAATTATGTTTTTATTATATAACTAAATAATTATTAATATAATTCTATTGTTGAAAATTAATTATACAATTAAAAACTACTAATATGGATTCACAGTACGTATTAGTATCATTAATTAGCAATAAATAAAACAATTGTTTCATATTTTTATTGTATAAGCTTAAACAATGCACACATAGTAGTAACTTTACACAGCTATAGAACACACACATGTACAAAGTCAAACTGAAAAATATTAATTTGTGTATTAAACATAATTGCACAATTAATTTTGTCTGCTAGGTATAAATTACTTTAGGACTTTATAAAACTGATTTACAAGCCGATATTATCGAGCTGTAGATAGATTTCCGGCAAAATAATGGTCATACTACATCTGTGTTGTTCATTATAACCCCATTGCTCAAATAACAGCTGGAGAGTTTCAAGTCTACCGCTTTAAACTGTTTCCAAGTCAAGGTTACCGTTGCCGGCAACGAACCGAATGAATTCATTGTTCGTTGTCATCACGTTGCCAAAATAACATGGAGTTTCTCACAACACGTTGCGGGGACAACTGTTGCTGAGCGGCAACACCGTTGTTTATCCTGTTACGTTAAACAACGCCCATCAATAATGTAATGGTTTACCTCTGTTTGCAGAGACCGTGAGTGTGACCATCGAGAGAGAGTCCCACCAGGCCCTAGGTATCCGCCTGAGTGGCTCGTGGATGGAGTCCGGTATATACGTCACGGAAGTGGTACCGGACAGTCCTGCAGCCCACACCGCCTTGCTGTGTCCATATGACCGTATTCTCTACGTCAATGATGAGGACGTCACCAACTGCCAGCTGCAGCAGGTCTCCTCACTGCTCCAGGTCCTCTTCAAATACTATATACCTTATACTGTGTACTTTATACCCGTACAAATGCTTTTTAGTTGGATTTCATAGAACCTCTTGATGGAATCTCCGGGAATTCTATGGATTTCCTATGATTATTGCCCCTAGAACCCAATACAGTACCATCATAACCCGAAATGTATGTGTGTATGAATGTATGGGTGCATTAGCCTAACTGGCAAACAAACATTATTTGCATATAGTTTAGACAAGTTTCTTAATCAACCTTTGACAATACAAAGAATTAAGATACATTTTTAACTTGACTATTTCCCAATATATAACCAAAACAAAATTTTAAAAAAATATAAGGTAACTATAAATAAATCTGATTTTTGCACATGTTCGACTTCTTTTAAAGTTTTAAAATGGCGACCGTGCAAACTTTTGAGTAGTATACAATATTGTGTAAATATTTGTAAACATGATAACTGACAGAAATCTTTTTAGATTCAAATTGCCAGGTACAAAGGCAGATACTTATCGAACCCAGACACATGGGTTCGTATCTTAGCCGATCTTTACCAATAAAACATTTTCAAGATTGTGGCCATTCTCATATACGCAAATTAACTAATTCCTAACGTATACTTTAAACTCGCCTTCGGCTCGCTGGGGCCAAGCCCCCAGGCCCCCAAAGTAATTGCTTAAAATTTGGGAATAAGTGGAATTCGGTGACAGGTTAAATCCGTAAATTAGAATTAGAATGTGTTAATTTTTATCCCAATTTAACCAAAGTTTTGACTTAAGGGCATTTTGTGGCTTAACCATAGAGATACGACAAAAAGTGAACCTTTCTTGTCGGAAATTTAATTTTGTTTTCCAAATGTGTCTTCGAATTTGAGCTACGACCTTTGGTTTAGGCAGTACAGGGCTTGTGAGAAAAGTCTGCACTAGTCAGCTGGTGTAAATTGTTACTGTAAATATAATAAAAACCCGACTATAAGTCAGTATTTTTAAGTTTTGTAGGGGATTTAATTTGCTTAGGAGTTTATTTGGTCATGCCAGGAAATTCCCTGGTGGGGGTTTAATGTTAACGGGGGATAAGACATCAGGGAGTTCAATTTACTCAGGAGGTTATCTGGTCGTACAATGAAATTCCAGGTGGGGTTAATGTTACAGGGGGTTAAGACATCAGGGGGTTTAATTTACTCAAGAGGTTGTCTGGTGATACAAGAAAATTCCGGGGGGGGGGGGTAATGTTACCGGGGGTTAAGACATCAGGGAGTTCAATTTACTCAGGAGGTTATCTGGTCGTACAATGAAATTCCAGGTGGGGTTAATGTTACAGGGGGTTAAGACATCAGGGGGTTTAATTTACTCAAGAGGTTGTCTGGTGATACAAGAAAATTCCGGGGGTGGGGTAATGTTACCGGGGGTTAAGACATCAGGGGGTTTAATTTACTCAAGAGGTTATCTGGTGATACAAGAAAATTCCGGGGGGGGGTAATGTTACCGGGGGTTCAGACACACGTGGGTCTCTTTCGGAGGGTGTTGTGTTTGTGAGCATAAATAAAAATCACTCTGTCCCTAATTACTATTGAACTTCGGTAACGCTCAGCCAAGTCGCGATGTCCTCTAGTAGACGTACTAGTCAGTCGTTTACGAAAGTAGAGTGCCCCAGGCCCCCAAAGTGAGTGCTTAAAATAGGAAGGATTTGGTTATTGGTTATGTTCGAACTTGAGGGTTTCAAGTTACGTGTTCGCTACTGTGTACTTTCTCGTGGAATGAAATGCTTCGCAAACGCTCAGCCAAATGATGTGTGATATATCAAAATAATCAATGTATTTCGTCGAAAAATTAATTGACGTCATAGCAAATTTAGGAGAATATGAATTGGGTGATAACTAAAGTTCGAGATCATGTTTGCAGGAAGTGGAAAGTAGAGTGTTTAATTTTAACCAAACTTTTGAGTTTGAGGGCGTTTTTTGGCTTAACCGTTGGAGTTACGACAAAACGTGACTGGACCTTTCTTGTATAAAATTTAAAATTGAAGAATTATTCTGCTGTCGGATTTTATCTACGACCTCTGGTTTAGGCAGTAAAGAGCTTGGGAGAAAAGACTGCACTGGCCAGCTATGGTGAATTGTTTAGTGTAAACAAAATAAGAACTACCTTTATCAGATTATTAAGTTGATCAGGGAGTTTAATTTAATCAGGAATTCAGCTACCATGAAATTCGCGGGATGGGGCTTATGTCATTCCCGACTAACGATTTTTTTCTCAAATTCAAGCTAGCTCTAACGGTTCTCCCCCTATCGGGCTTCAAAGAAATGCCTGCAAGGGTGAAAAATGCGAAAGTTTGCCAATTTTTTTGAGGGGTTTAAAAGTAAACATTTCCGGTTTTCAGACCTTTCCCGGTGGTTTGAAAGGTACGTGCGTGCAAAATTTGGTGTTTCCAGCACTTCTAGAAGTGGGTTAGAATTTCGTATACCCTATCAGTGAGTGAGTTACATATGCGGCTGTATATATATATAGGGATACAGTGTTACATAACCTACATTTTCTCCCGGTTTTATTATTTGTTTCGCTTGACGTTTATACATAAACTTCTTTTCTCATTTGTCCACAAGAGATATTTAGAATGCACATGACTGCATAGTTTACATATAATAACATATACATATAATATGTATACATATACATAGTTTATTATAACTCGGCTGGGTAAAATTAAATTGCAAGAAAATATAATACATATTTAAATTTTGTTTCTTAATAAAATAAGTGAGCATTAATGACTTTCCAGGTTTTTCTATTACACGTCGTGTATGTGTGTTCTAAATGTATGTTTTTAATTTCTACTAATAATGTAAAAGTAAGTACCCTTTTATGATTTATGATAAATAAAGATGGCTTGGCGTGTTGGTTTACAGAGTAACGAGAAGGTGACGTTGGTGGTGTCTCGCAAACGCAGCACTCTACCGGTTTCCCACAGTCGGACCAAGTCGGCACCGACATCTCACGACTCTCACTTCTCGCCACCCCTCTCTTCCAGCGCCACGTTAAGCCAAAAATCCGTATCGTGCGACTCGCTCACGCCCCCTATGCCGCCTCACCACGCAGCTACCATCAACTTGAACCGTGATTTCACGTCCCAAGAGCTCCAACACAAGTTCATTACTATTGTCAAGGTAAGCCGTCTGTGCTCTCGGCCGTCTATTTGTCTTTTGTTTCTCCATGCTTAGGAAATTGATGACATTGAAGGTGATTTGGCCGAACAGGATTCTGATAGTGAAGGTATTGTTGACCGCAAAGGAGGCTGTCGGTAAAGTTGAAATAAAATACCTACCAAATGCGCTATTCAAATCATTTTTAATTGCGTGTAACGTGTTTCTTATAATGAATAGGGGAAACTCACACGTCACTTCAGCGCGGGTTCAGCGCATATAACTTTTTGAGAATAAATATTATTGGTAATATCAACTTAGCTTAATTATTTTAACATTTTACCGGACGCAAGTAAGTTGTATGTCAATCGTCACGTAAAATGTTTTTGTGGAGGGTTATTCAATACGTTTTCAGTTTATTAGTGGATATTACATTTTAGGAAGTTGGTAATTAAAACGTTGTTGTATATTTCTGTCAAAAACGTCATATGGATGGTATGCTGTGTAACTTGAAATTTGTAGTTGAACTATTCCATAATTATAACAATAAATCATATAACCACATACTCCACTAAATTTCGTGCGGGAGACATAGTTACTCCAGGGGGGTATAATCTAAAGCAGTGTTTATGTGAGGGATGTTATGACTTTGAAGTCCAGACTTAGATTCTCATCAAAGGCTGTTTATCAATTCTCCTTGAAGTTTATACAGAGACCGGGGCAGTACTCCCATGAGATGTAAAATGAATCAAGTTTGAAACTGGATTCAATTCATGAGACAACACCGTTGGTCAACTCTGAAACTGAATTTGTTTAATAATATTTGTTGTATAAGGATTATTACATTGGTAAAAGTTTTGTAAAGTAAATACTGTACCTTTATTACAGGAACCGAACGAGAGTCTCGGTATGCGTATCGGAGGTGGGTTAGGGAGCAACGAAGGCGATATACCCATCTACATTGCTAATATCCATCCTCAGGGCTGTGTTGGCAAGACACAACAAATTTGGGTAAGTTGATACTATATTATATCGGAGGTGGATTAGGGAGCAACGAAGGCGATATACCCATCTACATTGCTAATATCCATCCTCAGGGCTGTGTTGGCAAGACACAACAAATTTGGGTAAGTTGATACTATATTATATCGGAGGTGGATTAGGGAGCAACGAAGGCGATATACCCATCTACATTGCTAATATCCATCCTCAGGGCTGTGTTGGCAAGACACAACAAATTTGGGTAAGTTGATACTATATTATATCGGAGGTGGATTAGGGAGCAACGAAGGCGATATACCCATCTACATTGCTAATATCCATCCTCAGGGCTGTGTTGGCAAGACACAACAAATTTGGGTAAGTTGATACTATATTATATCGGAGGTGGATTAGGGAGCAACGAAGGTGATATACCCATCTACATTGATAATACCCATCCTCAGGGCTGTGTTACACAACAAATTTAGGTAAGTTGATACTATATTATATCGGAGGTGGATTAGGGAGCAACGAAGGTGATATACCCATCTACATTGATAATATCCATCCTCAGGGCTGTGTTGGCAAGACACAACAAATTTGGGTAAGTTGATACTATATTATATCGGAGGTGGATTAGGGAGCAACGAAGGCGATATACCCATCTACATTGATAATATCCATCCTCAGGGCTGTGTTGGCAAGACACAACAAATTTGGGTAAGTTGATACTATATTATATCGGAGGTGGATTAGGGAGCAACGAAGGCGATATACCCATCTACATTGCTAATATCCATCCTCAGGGCTGTGTTGGCAAGACACAACAAATTTGGGTAAGTTGATACTATATTATATCGGAGGTGGATTAGGGAGCAACGAAGGCGATATACCCATCTACATTGATAATACCCATCCTCAGGGTTGTGTTGGCAAGACACAACAAATTTGGGTAAGTTGATACTATATTATATCGGAGGTGGGTTAGGGTGCAACGAAGATGACGTATGGAGTACTGTGATATTTAGTTGTGTAATTGTGTTAATTATTATCAGTAGAATCCCGGCCTGGAGTACCTTTATCTTTTGTTTAAAATTAGTTTTTGACAATGGAAGGATTGTGAAGAAAACAAAATTTTTTTTCCGGACATATACCTTCGTTAGTGATTTAAAAAATTCACTATACAGGTTTCATTAATGTGTATAGATACTCCTGTTCTTGTAGTGTTTATGTGAGGAGTCACGGTCTGGAGTACTGTGATGTTTAGTTGTGTAAGTTTGTTAACTATTGTCAGTGGAATCACGATCTACTGGGGGGGGGGGGTTTCATTAATGTGTATAGATACTCCTATTCTTGTAGTGTTTATGTGAGGAGTCACGGTCTGGAGTGCTGTGATGTTTAGTTGTTTAAGTTTGTTAACTATTGTCAGTGGAATCACGATCTACTGGGGGGGGGTTTCATTAATGTGTATAGATACTCCTATTCTTGTAGTGTTTATGTGAGGAGTCACGGTCTGGAGTACTGTGATGTTTAGTTGTGTAAGTTTGTTAACTATTGTCAGTGGAATCACGATCTACTGGGGGGGGTTTCATTAATGTGTATAGATACTCCTGTTCTTGTAGTGTTTATGTGAGGAGTCACGGTCTGGAGTACTGTGATGTTTAGTTGTGTAAGTTTGTTAACTATTGTCAGTGGAATCACGATCTACTGGGGGGGGTTTCATTAATGTGTATAGATACTCCTATTCTTGTAGTGTTTATGTGAGGAGTCACGGTCTGGAGTACTGTGATGTTTAGTTGTGTAAGTTTGTTAACTATTGTCAGTGGAATCACGATCTACTGGGGGGGGGGGGTTTCATTAATGTGTATAGATACTCCTATTCTTGTAGTGTTTATGTGAGGAGTCACGGTCTGGAGTACTGTGATGTTTAGTTGTGTAAGTTTGTTAACTATTGTCAGTGGAATCACGATCTACTGGGGGGGGGGTTTCATTAATGTGTATAGATACTCCTATTCTTGTAGTGTTTATGTGAGGAGTCACGGTCTGGAGTACTGTGATGTTTAGTTGTGTAAGTTTGTTAACTATTGTCAGTGGAATCACGATCTACTGGGGGGGGGGTTTCATTAATGTGTATAGATACTCCTATTCTTGTAGTGTTTATGTGAGGAGTCACGGTCTGGAGTACTGTGATGTTTAGTTGTGTAAGTTTGTTAACTATTGTCAGTGGAATCACGATCTACTGGGGGGGGTTTCATTAATGTGTATAGATACTCCTATTCTTGTAGTGTTTATGTGAGGAGTCACGGTCTGGAGTACTGTGATGTTTAGTTGTGTAAGTTTGTTAACTATTGTCAGTGGAATCACGATCTACTGGGGGGGGGGGTTTCATTAATGTGTATAGATACTCCTATTCTTGTAGTGTTTATGTGAGGAGTCACGGTCTGGAGTACTGTGATGTTTAGTTGTGTAAGTTTGTTAACTATTGTCAGTGGAATCACGATCTACTGGGGGGGGGTTTCATTAATGTGTATAGATACTCCTATTCTTGTAGTGTTTATGTGAGGAGTCACGGTCTGGAGTACTGTGATGTTTAGTTGTGTAAGTTTGTTAACTATTGTCAGTGGAATCACGATCTACTGGGGGGGGGTTTCATTAATGTGTATAGATACTCCAATTCTTGTAGTGTTTATGTGAGGAGTCACGGTCTGGAGTACTGTGATGTTTAGTTGTGTAAGTTTGTTAACTATTGTCAGTGGAATCACGATCTACTGGGGGGGGGTTTCATTAATGTGTATAGATACTCCTGTTCTTGTAGTGTTTATGTGAGGAGTCACGGTCTGGAGTACTGTGATGTTTAGTTGTGTAAGTTTGTTAACTATTGTCAGTGGAATCACGATCTACTGGGGGGGGGGGGTTTCATTAATGTGTATAGATACTCCTGTTCTTGTAGTGTTTATGTGAGGAGTCACGGTCTGGAGTACTGTGATGTTTAGTTGTGTAAGTTTGTTAACTATTGTCAGTGGAATCACGATCTACTGGGGGGGGGGGGTTTCATTAATGTGTATAGATACTCCTGTTCTTGTAGTGTTTATGTGAGGAGTCACGGTCTGGAGTACTGTGATGTTTAGTTGTGTAAGTTTGTTAACTATTGTCAGTGGAATCACGATCTACTGGGGGAGTGTCTGTAGTGTGTATAGATACTCGTATTCTTGTAGCGTCTGTGTCAGGAGTCACGGTAGGAAGATGTGTGATGTTTAGTTTTTATAAACAAATATTCCAGTAGCTGTTGTGAATAGAGTCGCGGGCTGGATGAAAGCATCGAGTATCAACAGTGGGAAGATGTCTCGTATACTTTGGGGGCCATTGTCTCTTGTGTTTAAGTACTTCGAGTACTTTTACCTGTTTGTTACTGATGCGGTTCGATGTTACAGAAGGGAGATATCCTGATAGGCGTGAACGGTAACAGCCTGGTGGGTCTGACTCACGGTCAGGCGGTGGCTACTCTCAAAGCCACTGTGGAGACGGCCAAGGTGGAGATGACGGTGGTGGAGGGGCCAGAGACCTCGTTGGGAGCTTTTAACTTCATCCCGTCCTGGCTCTACTGGCAAAAGCTACCAAGGTCAGTTTAGCTTTGTTTCCCACTGGAAGAAGCTACCAATGTAATTTCAACTTTATATATATATATATATATATATATATATATATATATATATATATTATATTTATATTATATATTTCAAAACTTAATGGATGGTTTGTCTCGGTCTAGCAATTTTTAATAGAGACAAACTTTAGAGAAAACATTTTAAAAGTTCAAATTATTTAAAATTTAAGGAACATTACTGTTATTAAACTTAATTCATTACATTTCATTAAATACATGGTTTTTTTTATAACTCACAGTGCTAACCCGTGATCTGTCCCTATTCCGATTTGTATCGCACTGCTCATCTGTGCATTAAAAATATCATGAGTTACAAAATAAGTCTTCTGGTTCTCACCAAATGGCTTCACAAATAAATTGTTAAAAAAGTTGGCCTTAGTCTACAAATGTTAAACCGAAACTCTGGCCACTAGTTGCCACAGCGTAACCAGGGGCTACCACAGATCAGGCATATAAATTGTTAAAAACGTTAGTCTACAAATGTTAAACCGAAACTCTGGCCACTAGTTGCCACAGCGTAACCAGGGGCTACCACAGATCAGGCATATAAATTGTTAAAAACGTTAGTCTACAAATGTTAAACCGGAACTCTGGCCACTAGTTGCCACAGCGTAACCAGGGGCCACCACACAGATTACATATAAAATTGTTAAACACGTTGGCCTTAGTCTACAAATGTTAAACCGAAACTCTGGCCACTAGTTGCCACAGCGTAACCAGGGGCCACCACACAAATTACATATAAAATTGTTTAAAACGTTGGCCTTAGTCTACAAATGTTAAACCGAAACTCTGGCCACTAATTGCCACAGCGTAACCAGGGGCCACCACACAGATTACATATAAAATTGTTTAAAACGTTGGCCTTAGTCTACAAATGTTAAACCGAAACTCTGACCACTAGTTGCCACAGCGTAATCAGAGGCCACTACACAGAGAATAGACATACACAATTTTCCATTTGTGTTCTTTATAATTGAATTAAATCAAACACTATACAATATTAAACGTTAATGTAACCACCACAATAGCAGTGACAGTAGCACTTAAAACATTACAATACATAATCAATTATTTTGAAAGACGAATTTAAATGTACACTGCTGTATCCGCAGTTATGGTCAGCAGGTAGCATGTGGTGGCACCCCGGGTGCACAGGTCTCTAATGTTCCCACGTGTCGCATCGTCCTTTAGCACAATATCAGAGTATCAAAATCAAAATTCTTAATTTCATTATTTGGTCACAAACCATTTTTATTTTTTATGAAACTCTATATAGTATTTAAAACTATATCATATTATTCAACAACTTACGTCTATGTAAATCCGTTTGTATTCTTTGATAAGTGTAAGATAGTATATTTTTTACTGAATTCAAATATTAGTTAAGGGCCGTGAATATCTGTTAAAAACATCATGTAATTTAAAGGATTTGTGATGTTCTGCAGAAGTAAATTCAACCTACTTGGTAACCAGGTAATTTTTAATGTTTCAGGTGCCTTCAATTTCCCAAGACAGTAGTGCTGTTCCGGACCCCGGGAGCCAGTTTGGGGTTTAGCATCGTAGGGGGTGAAGACCCCACTCGAGGGGCTCAGCACATTCACATTTTGTTCGTTGTCCAGGACTCCCCAGCTGCCAAGGATGGTAAACTAAAGTAAGTATGGACAAAGTTGTGTGTAAACCAAACTAAAAACCAGTACTCTAGACTGTAAACTGTGTTTACTGTATACATATGTGAGACAAAAAGAGTACGAAATGTGAAACTCAAAGAACATGAAGACAATACGTGAAAATGGTTACTATAATACTATAAGTCTAACACCAAACATTGCTGGACTGAAAATCATGAAGTGAGATGGTGCCAACAGAATACAACATGGAGAGAATGATTTAAACATAAATTAATGGAGACGTCTATACGTATAATTATTACCAGATCAACCATTAAGGTTTCCCTCTGTTTAAGTTAGGCTACTTTGGCTACTAATATTAAAAATACTAATCAACTAGGAAACCTAAATAAAATTCTAATAGTCAAAGAAACCTCAGGTAATAAAATTTGAGTCCATAATATGACTCTGAGACGTGGTCACTCAGCCTTGGACACTCAGATGTATGCTTGAGTTCTTATGACATACGACTGTTTTATTTGTTAGCCACGATCTCAAAGAGTTCATTACCACGTATTTAATAGATGTTTTAATTTTTCTTCCTGCTCTAAACTCATGTCCCTTATGTGAAAGACAGTCACTGGAGAAGGAGGAACACTCTTAAGGCTGTTTCTGTATTGAATCATGGTCTCAACCTATTATCCATGTGTGATTGTTGCAGATGTGGTGATCGGCTGCTCTCTGTGGACGAACAGTCACTAGAGAAGGTGGGACACTCTAAAGCTGTATCTGTGTTGAATCATAGTCTCAACCTATTATCCATGTGTGATTGTTGCAGATGCGGTGATCGGCTGCTCTCTGTGGACGAACAGTCACTAGAGAAGGTGGGACGCTCTAAAGCTGTATCTGTGTTGAATCATAGTCTCAACCTATTATCCATGTGTGATTGTTGCAGATGTGGTGATCGGCTGCTCTCTGTGGACGAACAGTCACTAGAGAAGGTGGGACACTCTAAAGCTGTATCTGTGTTGAATCATAGTCTCAACCTATTATCCATGTGTGATTGTTGCAGATGCGGTGATCGGCTGCTCTCTGTGGACGAACAGTCACTAGAGAAGGTGGGACACTCTAAAGCTGTATCTGTGTTGAATCATAGTCTCAACCTATTAATTATCTATGTGTGATTGTTGCAGATGCGGTGATCGGCTGCCCTCTGTGGACGGATAGTCACTAGAGAAGGTGGGACGCTCTAAAGCTGTGTCTGTGTTGAATCATAGTCTCAACCTATTAATTATCCATGTGTGATTGTTGCAGATGCGGTGATCGGCTGCTCTCTGTGGACGGACAGTCACTAGAGAAGGTGGGACGCTGTAAAGCTGTGTCTGTGTTGAATCATGGTCTCAACCTATTAATTATCCATGTGTGATTGTTGCAGATGCGGTGATCGGCTGCTCTCTGTGGACGGACAGTCACTAGAGAAGGTGGGACGCTCTAAAGCTGTGTCTGTGTTGAATCATGGTCTCAACCTATTAATTATCCATGTGTGATTGTTGCAGATGCGGTGATCGGCTGCTCTCTGTGGACGGACAGTCACTAGAGAAGGTGGGACGCTCTAAAGCTGTGTCTGTGTTGAATCATAGTCTCAACCTATTAATTATCCATGTGTGATTGTTGCAGATGCGGTGATCGGCTGCTCTCTGTGGACGGACAGTCACTAGAGAAGGTGGGACGCTCTAAAGCTGTGTCTGTGTTGAATCATAGTCTCAACCTATTAATTATCCATGTGTGATTGTTGCAGATGCGGTGATCGGCTGCTCTCTGTGGACGGACAGTCACTAGAGAAGGTGGGACGCTCTAAAGCTGTATCTGTGTTGAATCATAGTCTCAACCTATTATCCATGTGTGATTGTTGCAGATGCGGTGATCGGCTGCTCTCTGTGGACGGACAGTCACTAGAGAAGGTGGGACGCTCTAAAGCTGTATCTGTGTTGAATCATAGTCTCAACCTATTATCCATGTGTGATTGTTGCAGATGCGGTGATCGGCTGCTCTCTGTGGACGGACAGTCACTAGAGAAGGTGGGACGCTCTAAAGCTGTGTCTGTGTTGAATCATAGTCTCAACCTATTATCCATGTGTGATTGTTGCAGATGCGGTGATCGGCTGCTCTCTGTGGACGGACAGTCACTAGAGAAGGTGGAACACTCTAAGGCTGTTTCCATGTTGAAACAGACTGGCACTAAGGTCGTGCTTGAAATAGTTTCATGGTTGGGCACTGAAATATAAAAATCCAATAACGGCTGTAATTTTTAATCAAATTTTACTTCACTATTTTTTTAAGAGAATATTTTCCTACTTAGTATACCGATTTTGATACAATGATAGGTCATTTAGGCCGGTACGATATAATGTAATGCAGCCATGTAATCATATTGTTAGATTAACTTGATAAAAAAAATTAACTTCAGTTACTTAATAATTTTTTATAAAACGATTAAGATTATTTTACTTTGTAAGATTTCGATGATTTACAGAGAAAATGTTGTTTTACTAGATCTTACATATACTTCTTCTTCTCAGTGATGTAATTAAGACTGAACCTCATACAAATGTGTTATTATAACTCATAATACCATATGCGTGTTAGTAAGTATAATTTGGAGAGTGTCTGTTGTTAAGTAACAGTATTTCTGGTGAGATATGAATAAGGATCTGAAATTGTAAAGTGTCTATTCAAGATTGTGATTACAGGATTAATAGTGTCAATTTGAACAGTATAAACGAATCTTTAACCCGAGCCTGTCCCTCGACCTGCAGTGGTAAGGCATTGTTATCCCGACTTCTGTTTCGCAAATTCTTTTTGCTTTGTAGAGAAGATTT
The DNA here is from genome assembly GCF_021130785.1 of Homalodisca vitripennis. Classification (NCBI taxonomy): domain Eukaryota; kingdom Metazoa; phylum Arthropoda; class Insecta; order Hemiptera; family Cicadellidae; genus Homalodisca; species Homalodisca vitripennis. Next base: position 10,561,480 of record NC_060215.1, on the reverse strand, counting down.
CTGTCAGTATTATGTAAAAGCTTGTGATACTAAACTACTTCTGTTGTTGACTAATAACCGTAGTGATAATCTGTTAACGGCTAGTGAGGGAGTCTACTTTTACTATTGACTTTAGTGAGTAATTGATTTGCATTTACTGTCAGATTCCATTGTGGTACGGAACATGAATCAATAAACTTGTCTTGTTTTGCTACAGTTTGGTGTCTGTTTCTTCCCTTACACAACCCCTTACACTTAAATAGTGAGGGTGGAAATGAAATAGCTTCCTGACTCCTAACATTTATATAAGGATATTAATAATCAAAATATATAGTATACTACCAGAAGTTTGCTTCAAGTTCTCTCTGATTTCGGCGATTTTCTTGGACTCGATTTAAAAAAGTTTAAAACGATCGTCTACTTGTTACAGATCAAATAAAGCAAATACAAAATAGCAGATTTTTAGAATGTAGAATTAGGTTTAGTTAAAAACAACCAGAGCCTTTCTCCTTACCAGAGTTTAAATTTAATAGCCATGCTTATATATTGACCCGTATATTAATAATTAAAAAATAATTTAATATTAATATTTTTGTTAATTGTATATTTAAAATACTAATGTATTTCTCCCGTTTCAAAATGGGGGAAATTTTCAAACCTGTTATTATAACTTCAATCTTCCTGCGGCCTTGGAATAGTTATTACCTAACCCTTGAAGTATTAGCATTGAGTTATGGGACACTCTGTATCGTAGCATGTGCCTCAAGGTTTAAATAAAATAACTTATCCTTCTCTACTTCACAAAGTATAATATATATATATATATATATATATATATATATATATATATATATATCTTTTTTAACAATTATACATTCAATGAGAGTTAAGCATTGTTTTACTTTCATTTAAAATATATTTCATTTTTTTCCGTTCATAAAAATATATTTCATTTTTGTGAACAACAATTATGTATTTAGTGGAAGTTAAACATTTTTGTACTTTTGGCTTTTTTTGAGGATATATTTACTCCTTTGTACAATAATATATTTGGCGTGAGTTACCTTTTATACTTGTGTTAAACAATGTTTAATATATATCAATTATATATTATTGTTTTGAATGATAATACGATATTAATGAGTGCTCTTTCCTGATTTTGTACCAAATTAAAATAATCCTTTTTGATTCAATATATTTAGCAAGGGTTATTTTTTACTTTGTTACTTTCTTTAAGAGTTTTAATCTTTAAAAATATATTTACTTCTTTTACCAATAATATTAGAGTGTATTAAACATTTGTTAGTTTCGTTGAAAAATGTATGAAAATAATTATAGAGTGGGTTAAACAATTGTTAGTTCTATGGAATTTTTATAAAACTAATATATATGCATTTGAAAAATAATATATTTAGTGATAGGTCAGAACTTTTACTTTCATTAATGCTTTAATTAATCACAAAAAAACGTATCAACGCCTTTTACCAATAATATTAGAGTATGTTAAACATTTTTGTAGTTTAATTTAAAATTTTTGACACGTAAAATATTATTTATTTGAAAAATAATACATCTAGCGATAGGTAAGAAACTTTACTTTCGTTAATAATTGTTATCATAAAAATATATTTACGTTTTCATCAATAATATAGAGTATGTTAAACATTTTTAGTTCTGTGAAACCATTTATAAAACTGTATAGTTTATTTGAAAAATAATACATCTAGCGATAGGTAAGAATTTTTACTTTCTATAACATTTTTAATCATCAAAAACATATTAACGTTTTTAACTAATAATGCTAGTGTGTGTTGAGCATTTATTAAACAATTAAAAAATATTATTTATATGAAATATATTATTTTTAGGGATAAGTAAGATATTTTTTTACTTTCGTCAATATATCTTATTATAAAAAATATATTTCCACCTTTTACGAATAATATTAATGTGTGTTATACATTTTGATTTCGTTGAACTTTTTTTAACTTTTGTAAAAATATTATTTATTTAAAAAATAATTTATTTAGCGATAAGTAAGATTTTTTACTTTTTTAAATATTTTAAATCATTTTTAGTTATAAAACTTTTATAACAATATTATAAATTTGATTTAACATAAGAAATTTAGTAAAAAGTAAACTTTTTAGGTAATATCTTTTAAACATATATTTACGTTATTACCTAATTTTTTGTATATTTACTTTTGTGTTTATTTACAAAATTAATATATTTAGCGATAAATAAGAAACTTTTTACTTTTATTACCATTTTCAATCATAAGAAACATTTAAATATTTTACCAATAACATTAGTAACTGTTAAACATTTTTTTAGTTTTGTTGAAAACATTTTGAAACTTTAACAAAAATATTTACATAAAAATTATATTTAGCGCTTATTAAAAATTGTTTACTGTTGTCGATATCTTTTAATGATAAGAATATATTTACGTTTTTACCAGTAATATTAGAGTAATAAATCTATATGAAATTTGTTATAAAATTTGAAACTTTTGTTAACATAATTTCGATTTGTTAAATAATAACTAAAGATAAGTAAGAGTTTTTTTTTACTTTCATTAATACATTCAATTATAAAATATATACTGTGGTTTTACAAATAATATATAGGGCTAATTAAACAATTTTTAGTTTCGTTAAATCATTTACAAATGCTACTTATTTATTTAAAAAATATATATTAAACGATAAGTAAGATATTTTTACGTTCGATGATATTGTTCTGGTTATAAAAAATATATATCAGTAGTATTGTGGTGTGTTAAACATTTTAGAGTTTTATTACGAAATTTGCAACTTGTGTTAACACATTATTTGTTTGTAAAATAATACCTTTAAAGATAAGTAAGAATTTTTACTTTCTATAATATTTTCAATCATAAAAATGTTTTCATTGTTTCAAAAAATATATAGGGATAGTTAAACCAAGTTTTAGCTCTGTTAAAACATTTAATATTGCTACTTATTTCTTTCAAACTAATATATATTATACGATGAGAACTAATCTTTTACTTTCGATAGTATTTTTCTAATCATAAAAGTTTACGACTTTTTCAGTAATATTGTAGCGTGTTAAACATTTTTAATGTTGTTGAAAAAGTTTTGAAACTTTCGTAAAAGTATTATTTATTTAAAAATAATACATTTAAAGGATAAGTGAGAATTCTTTTAGTCGTTAATACATTAAATGATAAAAATATATTTACGCTATTACTAATAATATATAGGTAGTTTAAACATGTTTTAGTTCCAATAAAACTTTTATAACAATATTATAAATTTGTTTAAAAATAATATTTTTAGCGATATATAAGAACTTTTTTCGTTAATATCTTTAAAACATAAAATGTATTTACGTTTTTACCAACAATAATAGTCTCTTAAACATTTATGACTTTAGTGAAGAAATTTGAAACTTTTGTTACGTCCGAGGCACGGTCACTGGACCTCCCAGAGACGGACTCTATCCATCAACGTCATCAGTGACGGTAAGTCAGTCGAATGTTCTTGTCGAAAGCGCCTTAAGGCCCCGGGCACGATACGAGCGGTGAGCGCCGAGCGTCAGAGCCGCACCGCTCTGCCAACGCTTTGCAATCGGGCCCCATATGTTGCCGTGCAAATGTAAAGAGGTGTGTCACGATAGACTTGAGCGGTGAGCGACAGTGAGCGGCGCCGCTTAGCGTCGAAGGCACCGCCAAACCCTGCCCGATTACTTTTTGTACGACGCTCGACGCTCAGATGAGTCATTCTTCTTTCCACGGTTTTCAGTGTATTCAAGATGGCAGAGGAGCAAGAACCACATGAGCCTCCGGCAAAACTTAAGAAAAAGGACATTGTTGCTTTGAAGAAGCTTAGTGATACTCAATTAACCGATTCTTTTCTTCTCCAGTCTGCTCTTCAGTCTATTTAGAATAAAATCAAACGTCGGTACGCTCATCCGAGTGTACTGGAAAAAATGTTCTGGCTTTTCTTTCAACTGTTTCATGAGATGGTGGTACTCTCCATGAGCCCTTCTTCTCCTGTTAATTGGATGAACTCCCCATCGTTTTATCCCACGCTTGCAACCCCGAACTACACGCCTTTTCAACATTGAATTTTCCGATAACAACAGAAGATGTACTAGGTCCTCACTCGAAGGCATATTGCAACACTCACGCCGCTTGTATCGTGACCACCCTCGCCGCTCTGGTGACGCTCGACGCTCACCGCTCGTATCGTGCCCGGGGCCTAAGCCTCGCGCGCACTACGACGGAACGGACGGAAACGACAGAACGGACGACTGGAAATTTTAAGATAGGGTGCGCGCATTAGGACGGAACCGCCGCGCCACGCCAGATTCGTCTTGGGTGTTGTAATCAAGTTCTCAGTCTGTAGTGAAACATTGTCAAAGATGCTTCAGTGCTTAGATGAAGAATTAATTATTCGTAATAGAAGAAGAAGAGGCAGAGAGAAGACGAAGAAAAGCAGGGTTTTGGGTACATAACATAAACACTAAAAGCTTAGCTTTGGGGGAGTTTCATACGTTATTCCCAGATTTGATAGAAGACGATGAATACGTTCAGAGCACCAGTTGAAGCTAAAGAGAGATTAGCAATATGTTTGAGGTAAGCTTTTATATTAGTTTATCCAGATTTACTCACTCACACGCATTACCATTGTTATTATTTAATTTCCTTTGGCTAATTATGAACAAACATACCTAATAATTACATATTATTTAATTTTATAAAATTGTATAATGTTGAATTAAATACCTTTAACGCTACAATATGAGTGTATTCAAACAAAACTACTATTTATTTATAACTACAATGAATTGCTGCATGCAATAGGTTTCATATGTAGTGAACACAACTGTATATGAAAAATAAAGTTTAAGTAACGTTCTCAGAATAATATTCTGTCGTTTCTGAAATAGCAAATAAAATACACAATTAATAATTTATTTATAACTACAATGAATTGCTGCATGCAATAGGTTTCATATGTAGTGAACACAACTGTATATGAAAAATAAAGTTTAAGTAACGTTCTCAGAATAATATTCTGTCGTTTCTGAAATAGCAAATAAAATACACAATTAATAATTTATTTATAACTACAATGAATTGCTGCATGCAATAGGTTTCATATGTAGTGAACACAACTGTATATGGAAAATAAAGTTTAAGTAACGTTCTCAGAATAATATTCTGTCATTTCTGAAATAGCAAATAAAATACACAATTAATAATTTATTTCAGTACAGAACAGTGGTCGGGGATAAAATTAATATAAGAAAGTTAATCTTGTAAGCCAATTACCCTTTTGAATAAATAATTTAAAAAATTGAACCTTACCAATTAAGTTATACCTTCTTTAAGTCTTTTTTACTTCTTCAGTTCAGCGTTTTTTTTATTACTGCTAATAGTAACGGGAAACATTATTTTATAATGTTGGTACTTAGAAGATGAAATAAATAAAATAATTGCCTTTTAAACATAAAAGTTTTATTTATTTTAAACTATTACAAACAAAATGATATAGAGTGGACACAAACAACAAAATGCATAACTCAATGAAAGAGTCCAAGTGGTTGTTATATTATTATGAAAGTGTGTTGTTATATGAGTTCAAAGATATGTCCAATATGTTGTACCCAAGTAAACGTTCCTCTGGCGTTGCAGCAGAAGAACTTGACTGTGGTGTAATAAATGACTGTTCGACGGGTTCAGGAGTTGGTCTGTACACAAGATCCATTTCCCTATCACTGACTAGTTGAAATATTTTCTTTTTCATCTCAATTTGATCTCTTAAAGGAAAGCCCCTAACTGTCTTTTCCATGGATTGAAAAAAAAAGTTGTAAGAGAGTCAGCCACTTCAACTGTTTTAGGACGCTCAGATATATTATTCAAATACTCTTGCAAGACAGTAGCCGCAGTCTTCGGTTGACCACCATTTCTATTCCGTTTCTTATACATCAATGGTTTCCTAGTTAAGGAAGACGTATTTGAAGAAGAAGTCATTGCTTAGGACACATTTCCTGGTGATAAAGTTGAAGAAGTGTTCAGTGGCACAGATTTTGTGGTATTCACAAGCAGTGGGGATGTAGACAGTGACGCAGGATAACTGTCTTCTGTGTCGTTTAACACTTCCTCTTCGTTCTCATCAATGCCACCAGCTTTGTCTTCAGTAGAATTTACGCTGGGAGCGAAGTTGGATGTACGCTGGTCGTCATCAACAAGATAAGGCACTAAAAATGCAAGCTCCTTTTCATATCTGGGAGGTTTTATTTTCTTGGCTGCCTGTCCACTTTTTGTCCTGCGCCGCTGAAGTGCTTTGCGATGGCAGTCTCGTATCTTTACCCAACGTTCCTTATCTGAACCTGTAACATTACCAAACACTGTAACATGTTTTAACATTATAAATTTATAACATAAAACAAAACAACAAATTATTGTTTCAGATTCCTTGCTACTGGGATGTCCTACCGTGCAATGGCATATTCTTATCGCATGGGACTAACAACTCTTCGGGAAGTAGTCCATTCAACATGTGCTGTGCTATGGGAATGCTTACAACCGTTAGTTATGCCGGAGCCTACACAAGACGTGTGGGAAAAGATAGAAAGCGGATTTCACCAGCAGTGGAATTTTCCTAATGCCATCGGCGCTTTAGATGGAAAACATGTGTTAATAGAAGCACCACATGACAGCGGGGCTGATTTCTTTTGTTACAAAAAGTGCTTCAGCATTGTTTTATTGGCATTAGTAGACGCCGATAAAAAGTTTATATTCGTAGATGTTGGCGGCTATGGGAAAAACTCTGATGGAGGTATTTTTAGTACTTCGGAATTGGGGAAGAAACTGGAAAATGGAACTTTACGCTTACCATCTTCCAAAGTACTTCCAATAACTGGTGTGCATCTTCCTTATGTCATCATTGGTGATGAAGCTTTCCCTCTTCGAACAAACTTAATGAGGACTTATTCGCGAGACACGAGAAAAAATCTTTAACTACCGCTTGAGCCGAGCTTCAGGATTTTCGAAAGAAGATTAGCCCTGTCACAGGATCATCTTTCTTCTGTTGTTCTTGCGGCTTGTTGTTTGCAACTACTTAAGGGAAGGTTCAAGTCATTGGACAGAAAGGGATTTAGCGTATACAATCTCACAGGCTGTGTCACTAGCTCCACTGAAAGGTACTGGTGGTTTGACTGGTAGTGAAGCTATCACAGTAAGAAATATGTTCAGGGATTACTTTTGCTCTGAATTTGGATCGGTTTCGTGGCAAGAAAGAAGAGTTCAAGTGGGCAAGCAACGTGTTTGATTGAGTGAACGTAACACGAAAGGAATGATTGTTTCTAGTTATTTCTACCACTGCTGCAAAAACTCATCCACAGAAATATATATGTCAATAAATCTATCCATGTAATCTTATTTCTCAATAAAAATATTCATAAATTAACTATGTGTTTGTAATAAACCGTAATTTTACAGTGTTTTGAATTTTCTTCTTCTTACTTTATGGTTAGTTCTATTTATGAATTTGATTATTTCATATTTATTTGTTATGTGTGGAATAGTTTTTTATCTAAAATAATAGGCAATTCTAAGAAAGTTGGAACTTGGAGAAGTAGGTAGAAGAAGAAGAAATATGCAAATATTATTTATTACAAACATCTTTGAACAGTGATAAGCCTATTAAATACTTTAGAATATTATATAAACAAAATTGAGATTATTCAATATGATAATGTACATCATATAAAAATAATAAAATGTATAAAAAACATACGATCCGGAAAACCCTTCTTATAGCTAAAACAGAAATGTATTTTTCACCTAAACAAAATCAATTTTTCATTTTAATTTTTTTCCGAAACAATACTTTTTCACCAATTTTTCTATTATTTTCAAAGATATACTTACCAAACTGTAACAATATGTTCTTGGATCAAATAATCAAGTTCCTTACACAGAAGTTTGATCAAATCCTTGCAAAAACGCTTGCATATGCTATAACGAAAGCTGCGCTTGTTCTATAGTCTCATGTATTTAGTTGGTTTCACAGACTTAACACGAAGTACTGTACTACACAAAAAAGGTATGTGGTATGTTCAAAATCTTGTAATGAACATAAAACTATATACTGTACTGTATAGGCGTTACAAAGAAGCGTAAACAAACGTTGTCTAAAGTAGCGGTATTTGAGGTTATGTTCGCCGAATTAACAATCAACAAGTGTCTACAGTAAAATCATTAGTAATTTGCTCTTACCTGCTTGTCCCAGCATTGCACCGATTTCTTCCCAACAATTCTCTCTTCTATTGACGTTAAAATATTCAGGATGACGCATGTTGTACAGCTCGGTGTAGTTTTGAACAAGAGAAATTAACTTGGAGACATCCATTTTGGCTCAGAAGATATAGCTGGAATAGAGAAAATTTCCTTCCGTTCCGTCTGAGGTGTGTGCGCTTACAACACCGGACGGGACGGACCCGACGTCGCTGACGGAGCCGACGCGCAGAATTTGTTCAAAAGTTCTTTTCCTCAGATAATCTGACTGACGTCCGACGCGTCTCTTCCGTCCCGTCCGTCCAAGTGCGCGCATCTCCATAACAATCAATACTATTCATATTTGAAAAATTCTGTCGTGTCCTTCCGTTCCGTCCGTTCCGTCGTAGTGCGCGCGAGGCTTTACTGGTTGAAGCCTCCGAGGCACGATCACTGGACCTCCCAGAGATCTCTATCCATCAACGTCATCAGTGACGGTAAGTCACTACCGGAGGGAGTTTATTGTTAGTTGTGGAAGTTAGAGTCTTCTATATATTACGCATACCCCGTAGTTCAGTATGATAATAAGTCGGCTTCTACTACTCCTTATGTAGAATAGAATAGAATAATAATAATAATCTTTATTGCGTCAACAATTATTACATTGCATGCATGCGTCAAGTACATTCATAATAATATACAGTTCCATTGCAGTTATTGCTATTTAATTGTATAACAGAACTGGTGGTTTAATTTTATTCTTGTTTTCAATAGTTTTCAATAATTTTCATCCCAGCAACTCAACATGAACTCTTCAACGGAGTAAAACGCCTTTGACACCAGGAGGTGTTTTAATCGAGATTTTAATAGTTTAGAATCAATGAGATGTTTTATTCCCTCAGGCAGCTTGTTTATCAGTTTCACACCAACTTGGGACGGCAAGTGTTCAAATACACTCGTTCTATGTTATTAAACAATCCGAAAGTTGTCCCTGCCTCTTGTCTCGTATTGGTGGACGTCACTGCCTTGGATCAACTCGCATTTAAGTCAACAGTATAGAACGACGTCGAGAATATAGAGACAGGGTAAAGTTAACAATCCAAGCTCTCTGAAGGCATCTTTGCACGACTCTCTGAAATTCAATTTGTAAATAATTCTGATAGCTTTCTTTTGAGCTCTAAATACTCTTTCGAATTTGTATTTAGAACAGCTGCCCCACAATCTCAAACCGTAAGACAAATATGGATGTATCAGGCCAAAGTAGGCAGTTTTTAATACATCAATAGAACAGAATTTTGCAAGGTTACGCAAAACATAAATGCCAGAAGCAACCTTGGAGCAGATGCTGTCAATGTGAAAGTCCCATGTCAGTCCTCGATCAAGGTACATTCCAAGGAACTTAACGGATTCGGCCTCTTCCAAGAGAACATCGTCCATCATTACCGCGGGACGATACTCCTGTTCTTGTCGATGCCGGAGGCAAAAATTTATTGAGTTTGATTTTGAGGTGTTTGTTTTCAGATTGAGTCTTGAGAAATGTTCGATGCATGAATTTAAATCGATAAATGAGTTCACTTCAAGATCAGTTTTATATTTCGATTTAATACAGAGAGTCGTGTCATCAGCATATTGAATCACCTTTCCATTCTGGATTGATGTATTCAACTTGTTGACATAAATAAGGAAGAGAACTGGCCCTAATATTGATCCCTGAGGGACACCATAGAGCATTTTGACCCTATTAGACAGAGCATTCGCAATCCGTACGCATTGTTCTATCTTTAAGATACGACGAGAGCCAATCGTACGGCAAACCCCTAATACCACTAGTCCATAAATGGTGCAGCAGTGTCGCATGATGCACACAGTCAAAGGCTTCGGAGAGGTCGAGAAATATGCACATAACACGTTCTCTTCTCTCCAGGCCATCGACAACATTATGAATAAGTTCAGTTACGGCATCGATGGTCGATTTGTCTTTCCTAAACCCGAACTGTTCAGGACAGAGAATTTCGAAGCGGTCATGGAATTTTTCAAGCTGATTGAGGAAAGCTTTTTCAAAAACTTTGCTAAGAACTGGGAGGATAGAAATTGGACGATAGTTGCTAGAGGTGCAAGGATCATCTTTTTTGTAAACTGGAATCACAGTGGATATCTTCAGTACGGACGGAAAGACACCCTGTGCAAACGAGACATTGATTAATTTTGTGAGTGGTGTCAAAATATGCTTAAAGCACTTTTTTAATAACCACACAGACATTCCATTAATGTCACAAGACCTCTTAGGTTTGAGATCCTGCATGATACGGGCCACCTCCACCTCACTCACAGGACGAAGGAACATGGACGAGGCCGATCTAGTCAATAACCCTCCGCAGGGTATATTCTGATTCAAAGAACTGTCTGTTCCAGCAACAGTTGAAAAGAAATCATTAAACGCAATTGCCACTTTTAATGGATCATCAATAATTTTATTATTAATTTTAAGTTTCGGAATTGAAAATTTTGAAGTATTTTGTTGTTTTGTGTTTAGGTTAATTATATTCCAGGCGCTTTTTGAAAGATTATCGGATTGTTTTAGTTGGTTTTCAACGTCTCGTGCCTTGGCGTTTCTTATGGCTTTGCGGTAATCCTTTTTGAAATTCCACACAATGTTTAATTTAATATTAATATTCACCGATGTTTGTTATCATCGTTACCATCCAGTGTCATGATTGCGAATGATAACCATAAGTGGCGCAAGTTGTTTTTGGATTGACATTCCACACAATGTTTAAGTTAATATTAATATTCACCGATGTTTGTTATCATCGTTACCATCTAGTGTCATGATTGCGAATGATAACCATAAGTGGCGCAAGTTGTTTTTGGATTGACATTCCACACAATGTTCAAGTTAATATTAATATTCACCGATGTTTGTTAACATCGTTACCATCTAGTATCATGATTGCGAATGATAACGATAGGAGAGCGCAAGTTGTTTTTGGATTGACATTCCACACAATGTTTAAGTTAATATTAATATTCACCGATCTTTGTTATCATCGTTACTATCCAGTGTCATGATTGCGAATGATAACCATACGTGGGCGCAATTGGTTTTTGGATTGACATTCCACACTATGTTTAAGTTAATATTAATATTCACCGATCTTTGTTATCATCGTTACCATCCAGTGTCATGATTGCGAATGATAACCATACGTGGGCGCAATTTGTTTTTGGATTGACATTCCACACAATGTTCAAGTTAATATTAATATTCACCGATCTTTGTTATCATCGTTACCATCTAGTGTCATGATTGCGAATGATAACGATAGGAGAGCGCAATTTATAATAATAATAATAAATATTTTATTGCAATTGACATTTACAATTAAATGTATGCAACCGTCACTTGATTTTTGTTTTTGTTTTTTTTTTAACTAAAATTTTCCATTCAATCTTACATCGAGGTCCCATTCAAACTTACAATGTTTTCATTCACTCTCTCATTCATTCGAATTATTTCACTCTCATCCGGTGGTCAGTGTGTTTGTAGCGCGTTCTCCCAGTCGTGTGTCATAAACTCGTCTGTGTTGTAAAAGGCTTCTGCGATCAATATTTTTTTGAGATGAGCTTTGAATGCCTTGAGCATTGGGACACTTTTAATTGAATTTGGTAGCCTGTTGACCAGATGAACTCCTACCTGTGAGGGCAAACGTTTATGGACTACCGTTCTGTGTCTCCCAGTTCGGTAGTCCTCCCTTCCTCTAGTTTCATAGGAGTGAATTTCACTTCCTCTTATATGATCGCACTTTGACCTAAAGAAAATACAAGTTTCTAAAATATAGAGGGAAGGTAAGGTCAAGATTTTTAAATTCTTGAAAGCTGGTCTGCACGACTCTCTCCTATGTAGTTTAGCGATTATCCGAACAGCCCTTTTCTGCAGAGTGAAAATTCGTTTAATGTTAGCGGCTGAGCATCCTCCCCACAAGACAAATACGTAGGAAAGGTGTGGATAGATTACTCCGAAGTATGCCGTCATCAGTACCTGAGTTGGGCAATACTTCGACAGTTGTTTTAAAACATAAACGCCTGAGGCTAGTTTGGCACAGACATTGTCTACATGACAATTCCAAGTCAGACCTCGGTCGAGGTGAATTCCAAGGAATTTGGTCGTGCAGACTTCCTCAACCTCACTTTCATCCAACATGACTGTGGGAGTGGAAGTTGAGTCTGCCTGTCGTAGGCTGAAGTGGATAAAAGATGATTTTGTCAGGTTTGTTTTTAAGTTTAGCTCATTGAAATTTTGGATTACGTTGTTGAGTTCTATGAACGTTTTTTTCTAACTGTGTTTTCGACTTGGAGCTAAAGCAGAGAGTCGTGTCATCTGCGTACTGGACTATTCGTCCATGTTGTAAAGATGACCCAACGTCGATGGCGTAAATCAAAAAGAGTAAAGGACTTAGTATGGATCCCTGAGGGACTCCATAGCGAAGCTCTCTTTCCATCGATTTGACGTCTGAAATTGTTACAAATTGCTGCCTATCACTAAGATATGATTCGAGCCAGGCGTGTGGCACTCCTCGTATCCCGTAATGCTCTAGTTTGTGAAGCAAGATGTCATGATCAACACAGTCGAAAGCTTTAGATAAGTCAAGGAAAACACTTAGTGTTGTACTTCGACTTTCTATTTCATCTACTATCATCTCGACTAGACAAGCGACTGCGTCTATGGTCGATTTTTCGCTTCGGAACCCGAATCGGTTTGCTGATAGTAGGTTTTGCCTTTCTAAGAAATCTCCGATTCTCATGAGAAAAGCCTTCTCAAAAATCTTGCTAAAGGCCGGTAAGATTGAAATTGGGCGATAATTTTGAAAAGAAAAAGGGTCGGCCTTCTTAAAAATTGGCGTTACTTTTGCCGTTTTTAGAGAAGAGGGAAAGGTCCCTGAGTTGAAAGAGAGGTTAATCAAGTGTTCAAGTGGCCTCAACAAGTGCTTAGAGCATTGTTTCAGAAGCCACGTTGAGACATGATTGGAGTCGTTCGATTTTTTCGTTGAAAAATTCCTAATAACCCGGGCAATTTCCTCTTCTGATACCGGGGCAAGAGCCATGGAGACTGCTGGGCTCGGCACTAAGGTGAGAAGAGGCTGACTACTAGGCGAGCGGAGGCCTTGGTCAGCCCCTACCGAAGCAAAGAAACTGTTAAATGCGTCTGCAACCCTTAAAGGGTCTTTGAATTTCTCGTTGTCAATTTGTAGCTCTATTTGTTTGTTTGTTTGAATTTTGTTGTTGATTATGGTCCAGGCAGTTTTTGAAACGTTCTTCGACGTGCGCAATGCTTTATTGACATCGTAAGCTTTCGCAGCTTTGATGGCTTTTCTATATATACGTTTGTAATTTTTTTAAAAGATTTTGAACTCTTCATTAGTAGTGTGCTTCTTGACCAGGATACCTTTGGTAATCCATTGGCACCTCTGTTGCTTCGGTTTTTGTTTAACTGTTTTAAGGGGACAGCTCACGTCTAAATGGAATTTGAAAGTCTCTTCGAATTTCTTGAACTGTACATCAACAGGATCCTTAAAATTTAGAAAACTCCAACTTTCTTGCGAAAGCAGATAGTTAAGGAGCGTTATGTTTGTGGGCCTGGTGTCTCTAATTGTTTTGTTGATAACTGGATCCAACTTAACTTTGGCTCATGATCACTAATATTAACCTGTTGGCCGTAGTGATCAGATATTGCGGTGTTGATCACTTTCACCCTTACGTCAGTCATGTTCGTAACAACGTTGTCAATGGTGGGTGACTCTCGTTGGCGAGTTCACCGACCAATCAAGACCAAACGACCTGAGTAAGTCGTCAAACCGTTTTACCATGGGGCTGTTTACGTCTAAAACGTCTATGTTGAAGTCACCCATAATAATGAAGTACTGACTTTTTCTAGTCAGATTTGACAACAGTTGTTCAAATATGGAAAAAAAGAGGTTTCGTTTCCACTGGGAGCTCGATACAATCCGATGATTGTAAGGTGTAGTCGGGTCATTTGGAGTTTTACCGCGGTAATTTCGAAATCTGTGTCAGTTGAAGCAGTGAATATGTCAGGAATGTAAGATAGATTGTTGTTTACGAGGATTGCTGTGCCTCCTCCTTTGGTGGAGGCCCGGAAGTGGGAGTTAGCCAACTGATAATTTTGAATTTGGAACTGGTTGATATTGCTGTTGTTGAACCCGTGTTCGGTAACAACAAGCACATCGGGATTGAGTTCCTCGCACATGAGAGTTAGCTCATCCCGCTTGTTCGTGGCCATTTGTGCATTTTGATGCATTATTGTCACTTTTTTGTCAGATATGTTTTTCAGATTTTGAATTTTTGAGGTTTTGTTTTTGTTGGCTAGTTTTGTGTCATGGTTAAGAGTGGATTCCCTAAAAAAGTATTTATGTCATTTGTCTGTAATGAGTTAGTCTGTCGTGTAGGTGAGGCAGCTGTGTTGGTTTTCACGGCGTCTGCAAAGGTCTCGTGAGGCAGTGTTCTCGGTGAATCTTGGGTCGGAGGAGACTCACAATCAGCAGCAGGCTCGGGACCGCGAGGTGGAGTCCGGACCCTGGGCGCTGCCGGAGCCGGGGGGCGACGTGGTAGAGACATACCGGCCAGCCCTCTCACTATGGCGTCAGCAAACAGAATCTTTCCGGAAGTTCTCAGGTGAAGTCCGTGCTGTGTGAAGTGCTTGCGTCTTAAGTGTCTGATGTCATCAAGCTCCGCACCCTTGTAGCGAACACACAGCTCTTCTAGGTAGTGATTTACAAGGGATACGGCGTCATGAATTTGGCTGGAGGGAGGCAGATCGTGTCTATGAGGCAAAGGAGTTACCAGAATCCTGGAGGTCTGCTCGTGCTGTTTTATGATTTCCTCGAAGTGTTGGAAAATGTCGGTCTGTCTTCCTGCAGTCACATCATTTGTCCCCACAAGCAGCACAAGGCATCCCCGTGGGTCCGGTGGTGGGATGGAGGTGGAGGAGATAGTGAGAAGGCCGTCTCCCGGCCTGCAGACCCCGTTGACTCTGGTCCGGTGAGATGTTCTCTCGGAGATGAGAGGCGCCAGGTGACGGGCATGACTGTCTCCTACCACTGACACGTTAAGGAATGGGATTTTTGTTGGGTAAATTTTAGATTTAGAGTTTAGAGCCGATTGCAAGGATTTCCGGTTTTTGTGATTTTTATGGCAGGTTTTTTGTTTGGTTTTGGTTTTTTGGTTTTTTTATAACTGACTGTTTTGAAATCTTTTTCTAGGGCTAGGAGGGACTCAAAACTATTAGACAAAGGAAGTAAAAGGTGTGGGGAATCGGCTTGATTAGATTTGTCAGGAAAGAGGGAAGTCGTCGGTTGAGATGGGTGTGGATATTTTTCTTCGTATTTCTTCAGTTCCTCTTGTAGTTTTAGTATGGTTTCTTCTTTAAATTTTAAGTCATTTTCCAGGCTTTGAATTGCATCATATTTTTTACTTCATCGTTTAGTATTTTATTTTTTGTGCGGAGGTTTGAATTGGAGTTTTCTAACTCTTCGATGTTCGGGAAGGAGTTGCTGGAATGGGGCGTAGAAGGGTAAGTGGAAAGGGGTGTGGTTTGTACTGATTTTTCTTCTGTCCCGAGTTAGCGAAAATAGACAGGAGGTCTCGGAAGCGCGCCCCTCCCAAACTCGGAGCAAAGCAAAAAAAAACAATCACATGCCACTAGTGGGAAGAGACAAAAAGCGAGACAAGATTTCGAGTACATGATATAATTAGTAGGTGGCAAACATTTCCATGCAAAATACAATTAACTGCAGCACCACGGTGCACCGCGTAACTTAAAAACTAAATAACAACAATAAATAGAATTTCAATAATGACAATAACATAATAAATAGAAACAATAACATAATAAATAAATAATATAATATACTAAATAACATAATATCAGGTACGGCAGTAGTAAGTATAAAATTTTTAACAGGTAATTTGTTTATGAACTGAGGGGAGGGAAAAGGTTGTAGAATTTCTAGGCCCACTAATTTTTAAAAAGTAATTTGGTTTCAAGTTTGTAGCCGAAAATTAAAAAAAATATTTAAAGCCAATTTTCGAAGGAGGCGGGGGCTTAGTTGCCTCCACGAATCCGAATTAAAGATGAAATCCTCCCCTTCAGTTCATGTAACTGAACTAAATAAATACTTGCTAATATACTGGCCCTCCAGATCTAACATCTGGCAGCGCTCCATACAAGCCAATCCTCTCAAGTGGTATAAGAAGAGTAAAAAAACATTTTGGATCCAACCTTGTTCCAGATGAAATGAATAGGAGCACATACACTCCGGTTGGATGCCGGTACAGAAGCGCTGGCAGGGCGCGGGCATTCAATGTTTGTTTCAGGATGTTACCATTGGGCAGACTCGCCGCACCATTCCGTTGACGGCACTCACGGGGACCCTGCCCAAAGTAGTGGAGTTAGCCAGCCATGGGGAAACGGAACGAGCAGAGAACAGCCAGAAACACAGTAGCTTCTCCGAACGTGTCTGACCGCTCCGAACAGTAGCCGGTGCCGGTGAACAGCTGGTCGGTAAACTAGTCAAGGTCAACCAGCTGACCTCAACCAATCAGTCCAACCAGGCAGAAAATCAATACTTGATGGAGACTCCCCCACCGACTGACAAGAGTGGCCGAGGTGGGAAAAATAAAAGACACAAAAAATAAATTGTCCAAACTGAGCCCGGAAACAGGAAACGAAGTCCTGAGCAGGAGGCAGACAAAACACGATCCTCCTGAAATTTTGAGAGGCGCCTCCCTTGGAGAAAGAAGAAAACCGAAAGAGAGTAAAACGACATCACAGGAAAAACCAGGGGTGATCAGTCCCCGGACACCCCCGCAGCCGCACCAGTATCCAGAGCATGACCAGAGGTATCACCACGGAAGGCCTTCAGATGAGAAACGTGGGCCTTCCGCCACAACCTCCCCGATACGGGATCAACCAACTCAGCAGTAACTGGGGAGAGAAAACGAAGAATCCGGTGATGACCTGTCCACCGATAGCAAAGTTTGGCTGCCCGTTTATCCACGGCCGAACTGACCGGATGGGCCTTACAAAAGACAAGATCCCCCACCTGGAAGGGGTTAGCAATACGTCCCTTATTGAATTTTCTCCTCACCCTTTCCCTAGACTGTAGGAGCTTAACCCTGACTGCCTCCCAAGTGTCACTCACATTGGGAGTACCAGGTACTGGTAGAAGACTATCCAGACTCCAGAGATTAGACAAGGGATCAGAAGGAGGACGACTAAACATGACCTGATAAGACGTGGAATCGTGACTCTCGTGAAGAGCAGAATTGAAGGCTAACTGAAGCCAGCTCAGGTTTTCATCCCAGGTAGTTTGTTTCTCAGCGTGAGGCTCTGAGATTGCGGTTGAACCGCTCAGCATGAGAAGGCTGGGGGTAGTATGGAGATGTCGTAACATGTTTGATTCCATGCCCAAAACAGAAGCGATGAAACTCCCTCGACACGAATTGTGTGCCGTTATCTGAGACGAAGGTGGCGGGCACTCCAAAATTCTGTAGAAGGCGGGACTTGAGTGCCTTGACGGTGAGCGACGCCGTGGCACTCCTAAGAGGAATCAACCAGCAAAACTTAGAGAAAGCATCCACAGCGACAAGCAGGGAGGTGTTCCCTGACTTGCTACGGGGAAAGGGCCCCACATAGTCAATGAATACCTTTTCAAGAGGCCGCTCCGCCACCTCGGAGGAAAGAAGTCCTAATTTGGTATTTTGTGCTGGTTTACTGACCGAGCAAAGATGACAAGCTCGTACTCTACCAGCAATGTCTCTGTCCATACTCTTCCAGATGAACTTATCTCTGATTTTAGCGATGGTCTTGTGAATCCCTAAATGACCGCCCACGGGAGAAACATGAAAATAGGAAAAGACCATCGGTATGAGGGCACTCGGCAGAACAATCTTGGGACCACCTCCGCGTCGGGCACGACAGCAGAGGACACCCTTGGACAAGAAGTAAGGAGAGTGGGCTTCTCCCTCCTGTAGCTCACCAATGATGTTTGACAACTCGGGGTCTTGAAGTTGGTGAGAGCCAAAACTCTCAAAGGCAGCAGGGAAATCCAACAGCACAGTCCCACACAACGGTGCTTGAGAATCAACAGGATCGCTGGGTAGATGATACATTCTAGAAAGAGCATCGGCGACGACGTTTTGGGTGCCGCGAATGTGCTGCACCCTGAATTTAAAGGCCGCAATTTTGACAACCCAGCGACCAATCTTCCCGAGTTGTCGAGGATGGGCCAATAGCCAGGAAAGAGCCTGATTGTCAGTTTCCAGCAGAAATTCGGAATGCTCTAGGAACCTCCGAAACTTATCCATGCCGAAAACGACCGCCAGACACTCCAGCTCATAAATAGAAGATTTCTTTTCCTGAAGGGTCAAAGTCCTAGATGCAAAAGCTATTGGTTGCCGAGCGCCATCGAACTCTTGAGAAAGCACAGCTCCTACAGCACAGGATGAGGAGTCAGTCTGCAAGATGAAGGGCCTACTAAAGTCCGGTATTCGCAGCACAGGAGGTTGGATAATGGCCTCCCTAAGCAGTTGAAAAGCACGTTCTTGATCTTCACCCCAAACGAACTTTGCGTCTTTCCTTCTTAAAGCGTTCAGAGGGGCGGCCACCTCGGCAAAGTCAGGAATAAACCTACGGTAGAAATTAACCATGCCGATGAATCTGGCAACACCCTTGGCATCCTTCGGAGGAGGAAAATCCCGAATGCCTTGGGTCCTGGCAGGATCTATAGATACACCCCTAGACGACACGAGGTGACCGAGAAACGATATTTCAGACTTGGCGTAAGACACCTTCTCCGGATTGACTGTAAGGCCAGCCCTACCCAACCTAACCAATACCTGCTCAAGATGTTTAACGTGTTCCGTGAAAGACTCACTGTAGACCAGAAGGTCATCAAGATAATTAAAGACATACCTGAACTTCACATCGTGGAAGATGGAGTCAAGCAACCTAGTTAACGTTTGGGCCCCCACAGCTAGCCCCATCGGCACAGATCGGTACTGATACAAATTCCACGGAACACAGAAGGCCGTGAGAGGACGTGATTCCTTCTTCAACGGAATCTGATGATAGGCTTGGTTCAAATCAAATATAGTGAAAAATTTGGCCTTACCGAACCAATCAAAAGCAGAATGGAGATCGGGGAGAGGCACTGAGTCTATTTCAATCTTGGCATTAAATTTTCTTAGGTCGACCACCATACGATATTTTCCATTCGGCTTTGGAACCAAGAACGCTGGACTGGCATACGGTGAGTTTGAAGGCTCAATAACTCCTTGATCCAAGAGATCCTTGATGATACCACGCATAACCTCCATCTTTGGAGGAGCCAACTATGGGTGGGAGCGTACTGGCTGAGTGTCAGTCAGACGAATTTCATATTCAATAAGATGGGTAGAACCGAGCTTGGGTGTGAGGACCTCCGGAAGTCTTGAGCAAAGCTCACGGAGAACCCCAGCTTGCTCCTCATCCAAGTGACCGAACGGGTCCCCAGGGCCAGAACCTTCCTCACACTCCACCTCACCAACCTGCGGTGTCGATTTGAAATTATCAGAAAAGGGGACTGACACTCGCCGATTGAATTTGAAATAAGACTGGCCCGCCTGAAGATCCAGCACCAAACCAGTCTTTTGAATAAAATCCGCCCCCAAAATACAATCCATACTCAGGTCCTGGGCCACAAGGAAGCTCCACACCCATGAAAAACATTCAACCTTAAACTTGATTGAAGCCTTCTTCGAAATTGGAAGAGGAGAATTAGAAGCAGTCCAGCAAGTTAAAGAAGACTCCTCGGTGTGCTTCACCAAACCCAACCTTGAAATGGCTTCAAACAGACGGGAAGAGATGAGGCTACAGGCTGACCCGGAATCAACTAGGGCCTTATGCACTGAGTCTCCCACTAAGATATTGATATAAGGGCACACCGAAGATGCTGTCCTAAGCCGTAGGTTTCCCTTTTCTGCTAGGCTCATAGTGTCCAAACTATTAATCAAATTTTTCGCACAGGTACTATTTTTTTGAAATTTTTCTTAGACCTCGGGGGAACTTCAGATAAAACCCCCCTTTGATCTAGTTTTTTGACGTTTAGACGCTCCCTCAATGGACCAGGAACAAAGAAATCCAATGCCTCCCTATGAAAATCATCCAGGGTACCCCCCTCTGGAGAACTCGAACCGGACAGTCACCCAAAGGTGGCCTACAAAACGGAGAGATGACATGCAGGAAGCTCGTTCCCTGAAGATCAGGCAAGTCATGCAGTCGCAGGATCTCAGATAGAAACCGCAGCAAAGCTTCAGTATCTAGACCATCCACTGTTGGTAGTCGCTGCAGCAACGGGGTAAGTTGGTTTGGAAGCTTGTGATACTGCACAAAGGATCCCGTCACCACAGTCCCTAGTCCTCCAGATCCAGCAGGCATTTGGGTCACAGGCCCCCGGGTCCCGTCCACACCAGACACCTCCGCAACGACTGACCCAGGGATCTGGCCTTCACCCTTAACAGCCGCAGCAGAGTTAACCGCAGACACAGTTTTTTCAGGAGCCTTTGCCCCCTCGTCCCTCTCGAGTACAGTCAGCAGGCCGTCAACCAAGGTAATGCGTTCCTCCAACCACTCCTTATCACCAGAACTAGTAAGCTTGGCTCTAAGTAGCGACAGCCTCATATGTAGATGGGTAAGCCGGGACAAATACCTAGCCCTCTCTCGGCCAGTAGGCGGCGACTCCAACCAGTCCTCCTGACTATTCTCAAACGTCTCCAACTTAGCCTCCAAAATAGGCCTCTGCTTCTGGAATGTCAAATCTCTAGGCCAGGTAGTGTCCAGGTCCATGTTATCCCGCAGTTGCTTCCGCATGGACTCGCAGTCGGAACCCGGAGTGAGCCCACGAGCCAACAACTCAAAATGGAGATCCTCCTTCAACAAGTGGGGAAACGGAACGAGCAGAGAACAGCCAGAAACACAGTAGCTTCTCCGAACGTGTCTGACCGCTCCGAACAGTAGCCGGTGCCGGTGAACTGCTGGTCGGTAAACTAGTCAAGGTCAACCAGCTGACCTCAACCAATCAGTCCAACCAGGCAGAAAATCAATACTTGATGGATACTCCCCCACCGACTGACAAGAGTGGCCGAGGTGGGAAAAATAAAAGACACAAAAAGTAAATTGTCCAAACTGAGCCCCGGCTCACTTCTTTGGTACATGGCAAAGGGGTTTGGGACGGTTCATTAGAAAATGTGTTTTGCCCTGAGGGTTTAGGAGTTTGAGTGAGTGAAGTGTTAGGGTCCGATTGAATTTCTGTACTAGAAAGATACATAGAATTTGATGGTTGAAAAGTGTCTATGGAGATACTAGCCTGTTTTGGCGTGGATGCTGCAGGGTTTAAAAGGCTATGTGAAGGCGTTACGGGGCTTGAAATGTTCGGTGAAGGCGTGTCAGTGGCGGTAGAGCGGGTCCGGCGAGATGTTCTCCGTTGCGGTACCGCTGCGACCGATGATCTATTGGAGGTTGTTGGTGACGAGTGGTTGTGGTCATTATTTAGCTCCAGTATTATAGTCTTATTGCTATCAGTCTTGATTAAACATTTACAGGTTTTAACACAACAGCGCCAAGATATGTTACCGTTTGCCAGAGTTCTTACATCCCGAAATTTAAAGTGATTCAGAACTAGATAGGGTTTGCCTGCACTTGTAATAATTTTTAATGTCATTTTCACAATTTAAGTAAGGGATAGAATAATAAATTGGTGGCAAGACTAACAAAGTTCCAGAGTATTAGACTAACAACATTAAAAAAACATAACAATGTGTAGAATAAGTAAACTCAATAAATTAATAAAGTAGTTGACTCTATACACACTTCCACTAATTTATTAACACTTGCAAGTGGAGTTATTGAGTTTTTGGGAGTGCCTACAGCCTAGAGATACAACTGAACACACGAGTGATGGACAGTTGAGTCGACGATAAGAAGCTACAGCAGCAGCTGATAAGAGGTGTGGTCACTGATAAGAGGCGCTCATTGACAACCAAGTTCAGTTATCAGTGGTCAACTACAGGATGGCGTTTAAAGTCTGATGGCTGGCACACTCTATCGTTGCCTAATCGAACTAAGTTAGGTCAATCTTGCATTGTAATTTTGGCAACACTGTTGAAGATTTGAGCGTGTGTAAAGTAGAGAAAACAGCCGTTTCAACTAAGTTAATTCTTAGGTTAAGTTCTAATCACACATTTCAAACTGTTCTTTTAGGTAGAAATTTAAGTTGTAACTATTGGTCTTGAAAATTTAATTCTACATGCGTATATAGATTTTACCTTGAATCACAGGTTAGAACTTAACTTGCTGTTTAAACACTTCAAAATCAATTAAAAAACTAGAAAACTGGTCTTTTTATGTCAATACTGCAGGACCAGGCCTGCCATCTCCCATTTGTTTTTGGATTGACATTCCACACAATGTTTCAGTTAATATTAATATTCACCGATCTTTGTTATCATCGTTACCATCCAGTGTCATGATTGCGAATGATAACGATACGTGAGCGCAAGTTGTTTTTGGATTGACATTCCACACAATGTTTAAGTTAATATTAATATTCACCGATGTTTGTTATCATCGTTACCATCCAGTGTCATGATTGCGAATGATAACCGTAAGTGGCGCAAGTTATTTTTGGATTCACATTCCACACAATGTTTGAGTTAATATTAATATTCACCGATGTTTGTTATCATCGTTGCCATCCAGTGTCATGATTGCGAATGATAACGATAGGAGAGCGCAAGATGTTTTTGGATTGACATTCCACACAATGTTTAAGTTAATATTAATATTCACAGATGTTTTTTATCATCGTTACCATCTAGTGTCATAATTGCGAATGATAACCATAAGTGGCGCAAGTTGCTTTTTGGATTGACATTCCACACATGTTAATATTCACCGATGATGAGCGCAAGATGTTTTTGGATTGACATTCCACACAATGTTTAAGTTAATATTAATATTCACCGATGTTTGTTATCATCGTTACCATCCAGTGTCATGATTGCGAATGATAACCGTAAGTGGCGCAAATTGTTTTTGGATTGACATTCCACACTATGTTTAAGTTAATATTAATATTCACCGATGTTTGTTATCATCGTTACCATCCAGTGTCATGATTGCGAATGATAACGATACGTGAGCGCAAGTTGTTTTTGGATTGACATTCCACACTATGTTTAAGTTAATATTAATATTCACCGATATCTGTTATCATCATTACCATCCAGTGTCATGATTGCGAATGATAACCATACGTGGGCGCAAGTTGTTTTTGGATTGACATTCCACACAATGTTTAAGTTAATATTAACCAAGGGTAACACATATGCGCCGTGAAAGCATGAATAAAAAGTCGATCCATACAAATAACAATGAGTAATGTATATTGCAAAAGGTTTCTATAGAACGGCATCGTCGCTTTTGTAAAGAAATGGGGGAAAGCACTCCCTCACACGCCAATAAACCTTACACTCAAAACACCGTCCTGCCTTATAGGCTGCCTCAGGCTCCCTTTAACAATTATTAATTACTAATTATTATAAACTTCCTACTGAACGTCTTATCCATTAATTATGTCGAGCGTTTTGAAATGTTTCGTCCTAATACTTTTTAATTTGCTTTATCTTGATTACAGAATATTATAAGAAGGATATTTCGCAGGATTAATTTTAATAATATTATGTATCTAAATTATGAAATACATGTCTTGTAATTTTAATTTGTGTTAGTTATGTCCTCAGCATGGATTATTACGAGTAGAACCCTTGAAGCTAATAATTATAATGTTTTATTGTCACCACATATCTTACCATCAGTTATACCTGTTGGACAAGTATTAGGTCTTTTGACACATTTCCATCTCAAGTGATTTTTAATTTCTGTTTTTTAAAAGTGTAATGTCAGGTGGTACGCGTACTCGTATGTTAAGTTCTAACCTTGAATGAATGTTAAAAAAGTGATAAGGATGGTAATCTTAATTTAGTGAATTTTTGAAAGTTTTATGGCAAGTTCGTAACTCTCTCTAGATATCAATAAACTATTACTAACTTATATACCTGTATTAAACCGTAATACTTTGCTGTTTTTGTTACATAATAAAAGTAATTAGTCTACAATAACTATATTTTCGTATATTGTATTTATATGAAAAATTGAGAGGCGTAAGGGAAGCCCAAACGCCATGTAACCTGAATGATAATGCGAACAATTTCTGTAACCATGTTTTATATAACAATACTTTTTTATTTTAAAAATCTATAATTCCAAAGTCCATACGCAAGGAATTTTTATTTTACTCAAAAATTAAATATTTATGAAATTCAAAACTGTTTAACCTTAAATATTTAATTTTATTAGTAAACATTTAACTATAAAAAACCTGTGTGTAAGAAACTACGAGTAGAAATAATTTTTAAGTAACTTGTGGTACATATTTAGTTTTAAGTAACTTGTGGTACATATTTAGTTTTAAGTAACTTGTGGTACATATTTAGTTTTAAGTAACTTGTGGTACATATTTAGTTTTAAGTAACTTGTGGTACATATTTAGTTTCATATCTTGAGAGTTTTCTCAAAAATTTGCATAACGTTTTAAAAATCACTTTTTGAGAAATGAAAAAAGTGAAATATTTACAGAAAAGTAAAGTTAATTTAGTGCCCATCACTGTAAGAAAAAGGGTTGTCTTCATTTTCCTCCTCTCCACAAACGTCCTCTAATTTACTTTTCGCAACAGATCTGACCTGTCGAACTTGATTTTCAAGTTACACACTATAATGGTATAGTGGATCGAGAAAGACATTCAAATTGTACAAGGGCGGTGTTCTATTCACACATAGTTACTCGTATCTTTAGTAACCCGTTGTCTGTGTGTTTGTTTACCCTGTTGTCCACACGATAATGGCTTAGTGGATCGAGAAAGACATTCAAATTGTACAAGGGCGGTGTTCTATTCACACAAAGTTACTCGTATCTTTAGTAACCCGTTGTCTGTGTGTTTGTTTACCCTGCTGTCCACACGATAATGGCGTAGTGGATCGAGAAAGACATTCAAATTGTACAAGGGCGGTGTTCTATTCACACAAAGTTACTCGTATCTTTAGTAACCCGGTGTATGTGTGTTTGTTTACCCTGTTGTCCACACGATAATGGCTTAGTGGATCGAGAAAGACATTCAAATTGTACAAGGGCGGTGTTCTATTCACACAAAGTTACTCGTATCTTTAGTAACCCGTTGTCTGTGTGTTTGTTTACCCTGCTGTCCACACGATAATGGCGTAGTGGATCGAGAAAGACATTCAAATTGTACAAGGGCGGTGTTCTATTCACACAAAGTTACTCGTATCTTTAGTAACCCGGTGTCTGTGTGTTTGTTTACCCTGTTGTCCACACGATAATGGCGTAGTGGATCGAGAAAGACATTCAAATTGTACAAGGGCGGTGTTCTATTCACACAAAGTTACTCGTATCTTTAGTAACCCGGTGTCTGTGTGTTTGTTTACCCTGTTGTCCACACGATAATGGCGTAGTGGATCGAGAAAGACATTCAAATTGTACAAGGGCGGTGTTCTATTCACACAAAGTTACTCGTATCTTTAGTAACCCGGTGTCTGTGTGTTTGTTTACCCTGCTGTCCACACGATAATGGCTTAGTGGATCGAGAAAGACATTCAAATTGTACAAGGGCGGTGTTCTATTCACACAAAGTTACTCGTATCTTTAGTAACCCAGTGTCTGTGTGTTTGTTTACCCTGCTGTCCACACGATAATGGCTTAGTGAATCGAGAAAGACATTCAAATTGTACAAGGGCGGTGTTCTATTCACACAAAGTTACTCGTATCTTTAGTGACCCTGTGTCTGTTTGTTTGTTTACCCTGCTGTCCACACTATAATGGCTTAGTGGATCGAGAAAGACATTCAAATTGTACAAGGGCGGTGTTCTATTCACACAAAGTTACTCGTATCTGTAGTAACCCGGTGTCTGTTTGTTTGTTTACCCTGTTGTCTACACTAAAATGGCGTAGTGGATCGAGAAAGACATTCAAATTGTACAAGGGCGGTGTTCTACTCACACAAAGTTACTCGTATCTTTAGTAACCCGGTGTCTGTGTGTTTGTTTACCCTGTTGTGTACACTATAATGGCGTAGTGGATCGGAAAAGACATTCAAATTGTACAAGGGCGGTGTTCTATTCACACAAAGTTACTCGTATCTGTAGTAACCCGGTGTCTGTTTGTTTGTTTACCCTGTTGTCTACACTATAATGGCGTAGTGGATCGGGAAAGACATTCAAATTGTACAAGGGCGGTGTTCTATTCACACAAAGTTACTCGTATCTGTAGTAACCCGGTGTCTGTGTGTTTGTTTACCCTGTTGTCTACACTATAATGGCGTAGTGGATCGGGAAAGACATTCAAATTGTACAAGGGCGGTGTTCTATTCACACAAAGTTACTCGTATCTGTAGTAACCCGGTGTCTGTTTGTTTGTTTACCCTGTTGTCTACACTATAATGGCGTAGTGGATCGAGAAAGACATTCAAATTGTACAAGGGCGGTGTTCTATTCACACAAAGTTACTCGTATCTGTAGTAACCCGGTGTCTGTTTGTTTGTTTACCCTGTTGTCTACACTATAATGGCGTAGTGGATCGGGAAAGACATTCAAATTGTACAAGGGCGGTGTTCTATTCACACAAAGTTACTCGTATCTGTAGTAACCCGGTGTCTGTGTGTTTGTTTACCCTGTTGTCTACACTATAATGGCGTAGTGGATCGGGAAAGACATTCAAATTGTACAAGGGCGGTGTTCTATTCACACAAAGTTACTCGTATCTGTAGTAACCCGGTGTCTGTGTGTTTGTTTACCCTGTTGTCTACACTATAATGGCGTAGTGGATCGGGAAAGACATTCAAATTGTACAAGGGCGGTGTTCTATTCACACAAAGTTACTCGTATCTGTAGTAACCCGGTGTCTGTTTGTTTGTTTACCCTGTTGTCTACACTATAATGGCGTAGTGGATCGAGAAAGACATTCAAATTGTACAAGGGCGGTGTTCTATTCACACAAAGTTACTCGTATCTTTAGTAACCCGTTGTCTGTGTGTTTGTTTACCCTGCTGTCCACACGATAATGGCGTAGTGGATCGAGAAAGACATTCAAATTGTACAAGGGCGGTGTTCTATTCACACAAAGTTACTCGTATCTTTAGTAACCCGGTGTCTGTGTGTTTGTTTACCCTGTTGTCCACACGATAATGGCGTAGTGGATCGAGAAAGACATTCAAATTGTACAAGGGCGGTGTTCTATTCACACAAAGTTACTCGTATCTTTAGTAACCCGGTGTCTGTGTGTTTGTTTACCCTGTTGTCCACACGATAATGGCGTAGTGGATCGAGAAAGACATTCAAATTGTACAAGGGCGGTGTTCTATTCACACAAAGTTACTCGTATCTTTAGTAACCCGGTGTCTGTGTGTTTGTTTACCCTGCTGTCCACACGATAATGGCTTAGTGGATCGAGAAAGACATTCAAATTGTACAAGGGCGGTGTTCTATTCACACAAAGTTACTCGTATCTTTAGTAACCCAGTGTCTGTGTGTTTGTTTACCCTGCTGTCCACACGATAATGGCTTAGTGAATCGAGAAAGACATTCAAATTGTACAAGGGCGGTGTTCTATTCACACAAAGTTACTCGTATCTGTAGTAACCCGGTGTCTGTGTGTTTGTTTACCCTGTTGTCTACACTATAATGGCGTAGTGGATCGGGAAAGACATTCAAATTGTACAAGGGCGGTGTTCTATTCACACAAAGTTACTCGTATCTGTAGTAACCCGGTGTCTGTTTGTTTGTTTACCCTGTTGTCTACACTATAATGGCGTAGTGGATCGAGAAAGACATTCAAATTGTACAAGGGCGGTGTTCTATTCACACAAAGTTACTCGTATCTGTAGTAACCCGGTGTCTGTTTGTTTGTTTACCCTGTTGTCTACACTATAATGGCGTAGTGGATCGGGAAAGACATTCAAATTGTACAAGGGCGGTGTTCTATTCACACAAAGTTACTCGTATCTGTAGTAACCCGGTGTCTGTGTGTTTGTTTACCCTGTTGTCTACACTATAATGGCGTAGTGGATCGGGAAAGACATTCAAATTGTACAAGGGCGGTGTTCTATTCACACAAAGTTACTCGTATCTGTAGTAACCCGGTGTCTGTGTGTTTGTTTACACTGTTGTCTACACTATAATGGCGTAGTGGATCGGGAAAGACATTCAAATTGTACAAGGGCGGTGTTTCTATTCACACAAAGTTACTCGTATCTGTAGTAACCCGGTGTCTGTTTGTTTGTTTACCCTGTTGTCTACACTATAATGGCGTAGTGGATCGAGAAAGACATTCAAATTGTACAAGGGCGGTGTTCTATTCACACAAAGTTACTCGTATCTTTAGTAACCCGTTGTCTGTGTGTTTGTTTACCCTGCTGTCCACACGATAATGGCGTAGTGGATCGAGAAAGACATTCAAATTGTACAAGGGCGGTGTTCTATTCACACAAAGTTACTCGTATCTTTAGTAACCCGGTGTCTGTGTGTTTGTTTACCCTGTTGTCCACACGATAATGGCGTAGTGGATCGAGAAAGACATTCAAATTGTACAAGGGCGGTGTTCTATTCACACAAAGTTACTCGTATCTTTAGTAACCCGGTGTCTGTGTGTTTGTTTACCCTGTTGTCCACACGATAATGGCGTAGTGGATCGAGAAAGACATTCAAATTGTACAAGGGCGGTGTTCTATTCACACAAAGTTACTCGTATCTTTAGTAACCCGGTGTCTGTGTGTTTGTTTACCCTGCTGTCCACACGATAATGGCTTAGTGGATCGAGAAAGACATTCAAATTGTACAAGGGCGGTGTTCTATTCACACAAAGTTACTCGTATCTTTAGTAACCCAGTGTCTGTGTGTTTGTTTACCCTGCTGTCCACACGATAATGGCTTAGTGAATCGAGAAAGACATTCAAATTGTACAAGGGCGGTGTTCTATTCACACAAAGTTACTCGTATCTTTAGTGACCCTGTGTCTGTTTGTTTGTTTACCCTGCTGTCCACACTATAATGGCTTAGTGGATCGAGAAAGACATTCAAATTGTACAAGGGCGGTGTTCTATTCACACAAAGTTACTCGTATCTGTAGTAACCCGGTGTCTGTTTGTTTGTTTACCCTGTTGTCTACACTATAATGGCGTAGTGGATCGGGAAAAGACATTCAAATTGTACAAGGGCGGTGTTCTATTCACACAAAGTTACTCGTATCTGTAGTAACCCGGTGTCTGTGTGTTTGTTTACCCTGTTGTCTACACTATAATGGCGTAGTGGATCGGGAAAGACATTCAAATTGTACAAGGGCGGTGTTCTATTCACACAAAGTTACTCGTATCTGTAGTAACCCGGTGTCTGTTTGTTTGTTTACCCTGTTGTCTACACTATAATGGCGTAGTGGATCGAGAAAGACATTCAAATTGTACAAGGGCGGTGTTCTATTCACACAAAGTTACTCGTATCTTTAGTAACCCGGTGTCTGTTTGTTTGTTTACCCTGTTGTCTACACTATAATGGCGTAGTGGATCGAGAAAGACATTCAAATTGTACAAGGGCGATGTTCTATTCACAGAAAGTTACTTCTAGCTTTTGGGAACAAAACAGTTTCTATATAAAGGGATTGGGAATATCTATAGTTAAGGTTATTTTCTATAGTAAAGCATATTTTCTGTTTCATTATTTCTAATGTTTGAGTATTAATAGTACAGTACTTTTTCTTAGTTTGTCCCACAAGGCTGGATAAATATTTTACTAGGCGATTTTTGTACGTCAAAAAAATGTGAGTTTATACTACTTAGTTTCCCAGTTACAGACTGAGAAATATTTTAGATCATTGTTATATCAAAAGTTCTAATGGATTTACTGAATAGAATAGTTTTTTATTGCAGTGTTCATTAAGAAATTGCATAATATGTATTTGTGATTTAATTTTCCTGAATATGTCCGTTTAGAATTAAATTCCCCACATGATTTATGTGCAGAGTTTCATACCAAATTTTATTAAGTATTTTATTTTTTTAAACAATAAAAACCTCACAAGTTTTGTGTTAGCACTAGTTATGCCAGGAACCTAGAAACCGAGTGTACTATAATTCATGTCATTCAAATATTCTGGTCAGAGAACTATGAATTCACAGAAAATGACCGTTTCATTTTAATCCCGGTAATGTCTATTTAGGTTAATTTCAATCTTGAAGCTATAATGTATGTTGCCGGTAACTAGCAAATCAAGCGTGTTACGGCGTATGGTTATTGACTTGTAATTCAATGTTATTACGGAAACCTCACCAAAAAAACACTTTTTCTCTATCCTTGTGGGACACTCTGTATAAAAACATGTTACAGACAAAATTGTTTTAAATAAATTTACAATTTTAAACAGTTTTATTGAATTTGTTTGTAATTATTTAGAATTTAGCATCAGAACATGTTTCTGTCGGAACGGTTGTAATTTTAATGATCTCCTGGACAGTACTCTGTGGTTGGTTGTTAGGAACGTACGCATTGTGACCTGAGTATTTTCGTTCTGTATTTGTCCATAGTAATTAATGTTAGTTTTATTAAATCCGTGGGTAAAAAATGGTGTGCATGGAGGCACACGTTTATATTGATATCTGACATTCGTGTGTCACGATACATTCGTACAATTTATTCACAGAAATCTAGTCACTGTTGTATGTGTTACATTATCCACATAAGAAAAAATCTGATTCATAAATTCCGAAGCCTCGATTACTGTGTACTAAACATCTCGTTACTTTCTTCATGTCATATTTAGTCTGGTCAGGGACTATCAATCACAAGTGCGGTTCTCATCGAGTAATGCACAGTGTAATTGGTGGCATGGATAATACATGAGATCTTTAATGTGTATGGCAGATTTAGTCTGGCCAGAGGCTATCAGTCGCAAATGCTGTTCTCATCGAGTAATGCACAGTGTAATTGGTGGCATGGATAATACATGAGACCTTTAATGTCTATGGCAGATTTAGTCTGGCCAGGGACTATCAATCACAAATGCTGTTCTCATCGAGTAATGCACAGTGTAATTGGTGGCATGGATAATACATGAGACCTTTAATGTCTATGGCAGATTTAGTCTGGCCAGGGACTATCAATCACAAATGCCGTTCTCATCGAGTAATGCACAGTGTAATTGGTGGCATGGATAATACATGAGATCTTTAATGTGTATGGCAGATTTAGTCTGGCCAGAGGCTATCAATCGCAAATGCTGTTCTCATCGAGTAATGCACAGTGTAATTGGTGGCATGGATAATACATGAGACCTTTAATGTCTATGGCAGATTTAGTCTGGCCAGGGACTATCAATCACAAATGCTGTTCTCATCGAGTAATGCACAGTGTAATTGGTGGCATGGATAATACATGAGATCTTTAATGTCTATGGCAGATTTAGTCTGGCCAGGGACTATCAATCACAAATGCTGTTCTCATCGAGTAATGCACAGTGTAATTGGTGGCATGGATAATACATGAGATCTTTAATGTCTATGGCAGATTTAGTCTGGCCAGGGACTATCAATTACAAATGCTGTTCTCATCGAGTAATGCACAGTGTAATTGGTGGCATGGATAATACATGAGACCTTTAATGTCTATGGCAGATTTAGTCTGGCCAGGGACTATCAATCACAAATGCCGTTCTCATCGAGTAATGCACAGTGTAATTGGTGGCATGGATAATACATGAGATCTTTAATGCATATGGCAGATTTAGTCTGGCCAGGGACTATCAATTACAAATGCTGTTCTCATCGAGTAATGCACAGTGTAATTGGTGGCATGGATAATACATGAGATCTTTAATGCATATGGCAGATTTAGTCTGGCCAGGGAATATCAATCACAAATGCTGTTCTCATCGAGTAATGCACAGTGTAATTGGTGGCATGGATAATACATGAGATCTTTAATGTGTATGGCAGATTTAGTCTGGCCAGGGACTATCAATCACAAATGCTGTTCTCATCGAGTAATGCACAGTGTAATTGGTGGCATGGATAATACATGAGATCTTTAATGCATATGGCAGATTTAGTCTGGCCAGGGACTATCAATTACAAATGCTGTTCTCATCGAGTAATGCACAGTGTAATTGGTGGCATGGATAATACATGAGATCTTTAATGCATATGGCAGATTTAGTCTGGCCAGGGAATATCAATCACAAATGCTGTTCTCATCGAGTAGTGCACAGTGTAATTGGTGGCATGGATAATACATGAGATCTTTAATGTGTATGGCAGATTTAGTCTGGCCAGGGACTATCAATCACAAATGCTGTTCTCATCGAGTAATGCACAGTGTAATTGGTGGCATGGATAATACATGAGATCTTTAATGCATATGGCAGATTCCACACGTTCACGAAGTTGTGTCACGCAAACGTGTCACCTTACAATTGCGTGATAATCTGTATAAATTCCTTTTCATTCCCTACTTAATCAACTATTAAAAGACGAAAGTAATTATTTCTCATTCCACGTTTCTTTTATTCCTAGTTGATAAAGTACAATTATATTTTTCTGTAGTTTTTAGTTTCAATTAAAAAAAATTTTTTTTTTTTTTTTTTTTGCTACACCTTTTATTATACTAATACATCAACGTTTCTTCTACTTCTTCTAGAAGTTTTAGAACAAATTTCTTGTTTTAGATCTTTTGTTTGTCACAAATATTTTTGTAACTTATTAATATCAAATAAGCGTAAAATAGTCTGGTTCAGTATACTGAATTACAAATTTAGTTCTATATTTCAAGTTTTATATTGTTATATACTCGAAGGAAAATTT
Organism: Homalodisca vitripennis; assembly: GCF_021130785.1. Lineage (NCBI taxonomy): Eukaryota > Metazoa > Arthropoda > Insecta > Hemiptera > Cicadellidae > Homalodisca > Homalodisca vitripennis. The sequence continues at coordinate 10,528,203 of NC_060215.1, read as the reverse complement.
TTATTTGTTTTGTTTACGGTATTGGTTTGATAAACCCACCGAGAGACCCACGCAAAGAGACCTGGTGTCCACCATATTACAACAAGAAGAGCCAACAACTATGCTAGTCCATTGATTAAATATATATGATAAACTGCCAACCTAGTTAGGTGCAAAATACTGGATTATCATTCCAGATACAACCAAAATTCAGACCAATCAACAACTAAGGAACAACGCCTACAAGCTGAGAACGTTTAATATACATTTAAGTCGTATATTTGTATAAGCTACGCCCGTAGGTATAGCCTAGGAAGATAATTTGCAAACTTTTAATATTAATTTCGAAAATGCAAATAATCATTCTGTTCTATACATATCATTACTTTTTAAAAGGTTTTAACGTGGTTTTTATACAATTAAAGTTGAAGAAATCCATGACAGAATCAAAAATACTATAGCACTTATATACACTAAGGTATTTCCCATTGACATTACTGTTTCATGATACCAAATGTTATAATAGGTTTGACGACTCAAAAGGGCTTCGTGTGATAATCCTCGATAGACGTGCGCTAGGGACTTCAAACTGCACCGTCCGCGTATCCGTCCGTCTGCCCATCTATGTGATAATCCTCGATAGACGTGCGCTAGAACTTGAAACTGCACAGTCCGCCTATCCGTACCTCTGCACATTTATGTAATAATCCTCGATAGACGTGCTCTAGAACTTGAAACTTTACACAGTCCGGCTATCCGTCCGTCTGCCCATCTATGTGATAATCCTCGATAGACGTGCTCTAGAACTTGAAACTTTACACAGTCCGGCTATCCGTCCGTCTGCCCATCTATGTGATAATCCTCGATAGACGTGCGCTAGGGACTTCAAACTGCACCGTCCGCATATCCGTCCGTCTGTCCATCTATGTGATAATCCTCGATAGACGTGCTCTAGAACTTGAAACTTTACACAGTCCGGTTATCCGTCCGTCTGCCCATCTATGTGATAATCCTCGATAGACGTGCGCTAGGGACTTCAAACTGCACCGTCCGCATATCCGTCCGTCTGCCCATCTATGTGATAATCCTCGATAGACGTGCTCTAGAACTTGAAACTGCACAGTCCGCCTATCCGTACCTCTGCACATTTATGTAATAACCCTCGATAGACGTGCTCTAGAACTTGAAACTTTACACAGTCCGGCTATCCGTCCGTCTGCCCATCTATGTGATAATCCTCGATAGACGTGCGCTAGGGACTTCAAACTGCACCGTCCGCGTATCCGTCCGTCTGCCCATCTATGTGATAATCCTCGATAGACGTGCGCTAGAACTTGAAACTGCACAGTCCGCCTATCCGTACCTCTGCACATTTATGTAATAACCCTCGATAGACGAGCTCTAGAACTTGAAACTTTACACAGTCCGGCTATCCGTCCGTCTGCCCATCTATGTGATAATCCTCGATAGACGTGCGCTAGGGACTTCAAACTGCACCGTCCGCATATCCGTCCGTCTGCCCATCTATGTGATAATCCTCGATAGACGTGCTCTAGAACTTAGTCAATAGTCAATAGTCAATTTTTTATTGCGGAGACAAAATACATTTGTATAGCAAACGTCAAATATGTTAAAATTTGGACATACATACCACATCGAGCTCTCATTCAGACATACATTTGATCACTCATTCCACGTTCATCCATCGCCAATAATTCCCACTTCGTTCTAGAGTCAGTCTTGTTATTGTGTGGTCTCCCAGTCATACTCCAGAAACTCTTTTATATTGTAAAATGCATTTGACGCTAAACAGCGTTTTAAACGAGTTTTTAACGCCTTGAGCGTCGAGGCTTTTCTTAATTCATTAGGCAATCTGTTAATAAAATGAACCCTTGCCTGTGAAGGCAAGCGTTCATAAACCACCGTCCTGTGTCTCCCAGTTCGGTAGTTGTCTCTGCCTCTATTACCGTACGAGTGAATGTCTCGGCCCGTAATCAAGGCACATTTAGACATACAATACAACGTTGTTTGTAAAATGTAGAGGCTAGGCAGAGTTAACAGTTGCAACCTTTTGAAAGTTGACCTGCACGACTCTCTAAACTTTAATTTTGCAATGGTGCGGATCGCTCGCTTCTGTAATTTAAACACTCTTGAAAATTGGTTCCTTGCACAGGCACCCCATAGTACCAATCCGTAAGTGAGGTGTGGATAAATCAAGCCATAATACGCCGTTATCAGAACTTGACTTGGGCAGTATTTGGTTAGAGACCTCAGAACATAAATGCCTGAGGCTAATTTTGAGCAAACGTGATCGATGTGAACATTCCATGTCAAACCTTGATCAAGGTAAATTCCAAGGAATTTTGAGGAATAGACTTCTTCTAGTTATTGTATCCGCTAACATAACGCTAGGTCCATACTCAAAGTCTACTGGGTTTAAAGTGAAATTTAAAACGTTAGATTTAGATGAATTTGTATTTAGATTGAGGCTATGAAAATGTTGGACACAATTGTTCATTCCAACAAATGCGTTTTGTTCCAAATCTGATTTCGAAGATTCGTTAAAACAAAGAGTCGTATCATCAGCATACTGCACGATTTTCCCGTGTGGTAGTGATGATTTTATGTCATTAACATAAAGCAGGAAGAGAATTGGACTGAGAATGGATCCTTGAGGAACTCCATAACTCATATTTACAGAATTTACGGAATGTGAAATATGATTAGAAATTTGGACAACTTGAGTTCTATGGCTTAGGAATGAACTAAGCCATGTGACAGGCACGCCTCGGATGCCATGCGATTCCAGTCTGTCAAGCAGTGTAATATTGTCAACACAATCGAAAGCTTTAGATAAATCGAGAAACACACTTAAAGTGTGATTTCGACTTTCCAATCCCTCTACAATCATATCGACAAGACCCACAATTGCATCTATTATCGATTTGCCCTTTCTGAAGCCAAATTGGTCATTTGAGAGCTGATTGTGTTTATTCAGAAACTGAAGCATTCGCACTAAAAACAACTTTTCAAATAGTTTGCTTAAAATAGGCAAAATAGAGACAGGCCGATAGTTATTCATGAGTGTAGGGTCGTCTTTTTTAAAGATAGGGGTTACTTTTGACATCTTCAGGAGTGAGGGAAAAACTCCCAAATGAAATGAGGAATTTATCAAGGCGGTCAGAGGCCTCACAATATGCTTCGAGCATTTTTTTATGAGCCACATTGAGTTTGAATTAAGATCATTCGATTTTTTGGCTGGGAGCTGCTGAATAATACTGACGAGTTCTTTCTCGTCGACCGGTGCCAAGCACATAAGAGGCTGATGGAATTTGTCTTCTCGTGGAGTTTGCTACAGGAGCCGATGGCCGAGGGCCTTGTTAAACTCGTTAGCCACCTCAGTTTCATCATCCAAAAACCGATCCCCAATTTTGATATGTGCTATTTTTGAAGGATTTGATTTATTGTTAATGATGCCCCAAATAGTTTTAGAAATGTTTTTTGAAGATATAATCGCTTTTGAGACATCATATGCTTTTGCTGCATGGATCACCTTTCTATAAATTGTTTTATATTTCCGGAAAAATGTTTTAAAATTGTCATCTTGTGTTTGTTTATAAATTTCAGAGTAAAACTTAAGTTTTTCTCTCGAGATGAGAATTCCTTTAGTGATCCATTTATTGTTTGTCATTTTTTGACCAATTTTGATGGTTCTTTTTGGACAACATAGATCTAAATAAAAGTTTAAATAACTATTAAAAGTTTCAAACTGTTGCTCAACTGGTTTGGATAAATTTAGAAAGTCCCACTTTTCTTTCGAAAGGAAAGAGTTGAGGAGAGCGATATTTTCTGGCCTTGTGTCTCTTACGGTTTTGGAAATTTTGGGCTCCCTAATGAATTTTGTTCCACTAATTACGGCCTCTTGGCCATAGTGGTCAGAAATCGCTGTATTCACCACAGACACTGCGACATTAGGAAGGTTGGAGATAACATTGTCAATAGCAGATTTTGTCGTTGCTGTCACTCTTGTTGGGGTCTTGACAAGCCACTCGAGATCAAATGACCTTAATAAATCTGCTAATCGTTTTGTGGTTTGCTGGTTGTTGTCCAAGACGTTTATATTAAAATCACCCATCAGGATGTAGTCAAGGTGATGATTCGTCAGGTCCGTTAGTAAGGATTCTAATTTTGTAAAAAACATGTTTTCGTTGCCACTGGGAGACCTGTAGATGCCAATGACAATTAATTTTGAATTTTGGGTTTTAAGTTTAATTCCGACTGCTTCAAAATGTTTCTCGTCTGTTTCTTGAATAGGAAAAGTTTTTGAAATGAAATTTTGTTTCAAAAAAATTGCGACCCCACCTCCTTTGGAGTGATTACGACAGTACGAGTTCGCCAATTTAAAATTTGGAATTTTACATTGCTCAATGTGTTTACTGTTGAACCCGTTTTCGGTTACAACAAGTACATCTGTGTTCAGATCTTCACACATGAGCTGAAGTGCATCCAGTTTGTTAGTTGCGAATTGAGCGTTTTGGTGAAGCAGTCTCAATGAAATTTGGAATGGAACTTTTCCAATAGGTTTTTGTTTTTGTTTTGATATATTCAATTCTGCCTGTCGATCCGAAGTGGGGACCCTAAAAAAGTATGGTGTTCTGTCGATCGAGAGTCAGTCTGTCGTTGACTTGGTGTCGTTTGGAGGCTGGAAGTCCCTGGTTGATCGGAGGATCTGACGGCGGCGGCATACGTCTCATGACGTAAGGTTATTGGTCCGGAGAGGTCCATACAGGTAGGCGGCGACTGCAGCTCGGCGACAGGTTTTGGACGTCGAGTGGAAACCAGGCGTAGTTTTCTCGCAGATACAGCGATCATACCGCTGAGTACTCGTTTTCCCAACTGATTGAGATGTTGGCCGTGTTGAGTAAACAATCGCCTACCCAACATCGTCACGTCCACCATTGAAGCTCCCACCTTCTCGAGACACTCATGTAGCGTCATATTAATTCGCCTCACTTCTCTATTAATGTATGAGTCCCAATGATCTTGATGGCGATGAAACATGGAAACCACAATAACATTAGTGTGGTTGTGATTCATGATAAAGTTCATCATCTGGCCTACGAGAACTCTAGCAGGTCGATTATTTCTTGGAGTGATGTCTGAGAGGTCGTTGGCCCCAGCCATAATAACGATCGTGTCATCTTTTGTGAAGTTTTTTGTCATACTATGAGTATTTTCCAAGACATGGCTCAACGACGCTCCTGAGCACGCATTGATAAATACTTCACATCTCGAGGAAACTTTTTGTTCTAACAGGTGAAATATATTTTTACCATGGCTGTCAGCGAAGATATGAAGTTTATGTGGTATATGTGGTATTTCCGTGGCCTTTTCTTTATCAGACTTATTTAATGTTTGGTACTTTTGTGTTTTGTTGATATACTTATTTTGTTTATTTGTTTTCCTTTTCTTTTTCTTACTTTTTTTGATCTCCACAAAATCCTCAGTGTCCGAGATATGTCCAGACAACAACGAGAAACCGTTGCTTAAGGGCAGAGATGAATGGAGTGACGAGCTCTCGCTAACACCAAGTAAGCTGACTCCAGTAGTATTGCGCTCAGCCTCAGTACGCTCATATGATGAGGTTCGGAGACGTTCATTTTCGTTTTCTAGCGTCCTGATGGTCTGGATCATGTTTTGCGTCTCCTCTCTCAGAATTACACAACGCTGACAAGGCTCGATCTTGTCTGTGATGTCCTCGGGGAGTTCATCAGTTTGCACGGCCAACTCCCGAACCTCCACATGACGACTTTTGAGAAGATCGATTTCCTTTTCTTTCTGTTCAAGCTGGAGGTGCATTGACTGGCACTGGAGAACCAGACACGATTGCTGATGGGTCAACTGATTTATGCGTTCAATCAGCTCGTCCTTGGTTTTCATGTAAATGTCCTCAGTCTGAGTACCGCAATCCGAAAGTGACTTCTTATTGAACAGTCGTGATAACAAAGGTGAGACTGACGGACTATCGTTAATTGACAGACTTGATTCTGACACCGGCAAAGATCTCGTGCTGTCAGGAGTAAGGGACCGAAGGGTGACGGGGTGGGGGCCACTGTGTTTCTCGTTGCATATTGTTAACACAGTTTTTTGAGAGTCAGTTTTTACTGAAGCTCCGCAGTTTTTACCAAGGCAGCACCACGATATGTCACCATTTAACAAAGTTCTTTTCAACCTGTACTTATGTTTTTGGTATATTAAACAAGGCCGGCCTTTTTGTGTATTATCCAAGGTGAAGTCCATTTTAATTAAGTAATTTACCTATATTATATAAATAAAATAAATTAATTTAAGTTGTAGCTCCAATATAAATTATTTGATTAAAACAAACAAACAAAGAAACAATTATTTACAGCGAGTTCTAAAATAAGTCTTTAATATATGTCCATGCTAACACTATGTTCAGCGCAAAAAGAAAGTGATGCTAGCAGGTTTCGATCCCGCGACGCATCTCAAGACGACTACCGTAGTTGCGCTCCAGTCGACTACGCCACTTTACCACAGTTGAAGAGACACGACAGTCAGAACATCAGTCGCGTCAGGCGGCAGACGTGCAGCGTGGACCGTGTACACTGTGCAGGTCTAGGCCACACCGGTTAGTCACTGAGGTTATGTCACAGCCAATACGCACACCAGACTACTCACGCAAATTATTGTCCAAATAAAAACTGTTTCTGGTCACACTATGTAGCACCGATGCAATTTAATGAGTTATGCAGTGTCGGTTTAGTCACTACTTATAAAAGACAGTAAATAAATTGAAATATTGGAGACGAGAAAAATTTTCGTGTTTGACAATGTTCTCCAGGCGTACCAACTTGAAACTTTACACAGTCCGGCTATCCGTCCGTCTGCCCATCTATGTGATAATCCTCGATAGACGTGCGCTAGAACTTGAAACTTTACACAGTCCAGCTATCCGTCCGTCTGCCCATCTATGTGATAATCCTCGATAGACGTGCGCTAGAACTTGAAACTTTACACAGTCCGGCTATCCGTCCGTCTGCCCATCTATGTGATAATCCTCGATAGACGTGCGCTAGAACTTGAAACTTTACACAGTCCGGCTATCCGTCCGTCTGCCCATCTATGTGATAATCCTCGATACACGTGCGCTAGGGACTTCAAACTGCACCGTCCGCGTATCCGTCCGTCTGCCCATCTATGTGATAATCCTCGATAGACCTGCCCTAGAACTTGAAACTTTACACGGTCCGGCTATTAGTCCGTCTGCACATCTATGTGATAATCCTCGATAGACCTGCCCTAGAACCTGAAACACAGTCCGGCTATCCGTCCGTCTGCCCATATATGTAATATTCCTCGATATACGTGCGCTAGAACTTGAAACTTTACACAGTCCGTCTATCCGTTTGCGCGGTAACTCTTGATAGAAACATCTTAGAGACTTGAAACTTGATATATAGGTTCCTCTTCGTACAAATCAATATAAGACCCTATCAAAGATCAAAAGATAAATAAGGTCAAAGTGCAGTCCGACTGTCTGCTCTATTTCTGTAAGCCCATCTGTACGATGATTCTTGATAGTAGGTAACGCCATAGAAGCTGAAAACTTGATTTATAGTTTCCTTTTAGTTCAAGGAAGAACTCAATTGGTTTTGGGATTCAAAAATTGAAATTGGAGATTACATGTCTGTGTGTCCGGATGTGCTGACTCATTCGTCCTGTTTAATACTCAGCTTATTATGTACAGTGTGAGTGAAAAGTGTGGATAAACTCTGTTTAGTTTTTGATGGATGAAGATGGAGGGATGGAACTCGGGACAACTTTCTAGGAAATAGAAGTGAACTTTTTATTCTCTGTTACAAATTTGCCTATTTCTCAAATAGGATTTTTGGGGTGGGGCTTAAAATGTTAAATGTAAAGACCCATTAAATCAATTGAAGGTTCAGTACGATCAATCCATGTTTTTAGTTTAATTAATTTCAATGAGCTGCCATGTTGTACTGGGTTCAGATATAATGCTCAAGTTTCCTCTAGTATTCTTTTTTATCAAGACCTTTCAAATGAGGTGTCACTTAATGGGTCTTTACATTAAAAATTTGGTGCCCTCTCCCCAAAAATCAATTTTGGGGAAATGGGCAAAGTTGCAACAGTGACTAAAACGTTCACTTCTATTTCCTTGAAAGGTGTCCCGAGTTCCATCCATGTATCTTTATCAATCAAAAAAGTAAACAGAGTGTACACATACTCACAGTATATGCCATATGCATAAAAAATTTCATACATTATCCACGTTACCAGATACACTGTACTATGTTTTGCTGTTTTACTGCCATTGTCATTGTCTGCAAGCATTTCAAAATAGATTAAGTACAATTAGTTTCCGTTTAATTATGTCTTTATCTTAAATTTTGGGCTTCATGATGATTTAGTGTTGTATTGTTAGAGAAAAATCTAATAACGTTTTATTTAGAAAACCATGTACTCTAGAATGTGTCTACTATAACAAAAAACCTCTCTCATCTATTAGAATTAAAATTGTATGATAGAACACACTGCTATTATATTTTATAGTGGTAGGTTAGGTATAAACGTAAAAAACACGGTGTGGTTAAAAAATATCAAATCACTTACCGTCTGAATTCATAACACTTACCACAGGACACCCTGTATATTTCCAATCGGTAATATTTGCTGGTTGCATGATGATGTGAATGTTTCTCTGATTCGATAACACAATTTGCTCTGCTCGGCAGGTCATCTACTGAGAGCGCACACGGGGTGTGTGTGTGTGTGTGTGTGTGTGTGTGTGTGTGTGTGTGTGTGTGTGTGTGTGTGTGTGTGTGTGTGTGTGTGTGTGTGTGTGTGTGTGTGTTCAAGTTCAAGTTCAAAGATCAAGTAAGATCTAATGTTTGTAGTAGTGCTTAGTTGTAGATGTACTTAAAAATTTGGTTGTAGGTTTTACTCAACTTTAGGTTTTTATCTAGTTGTCTCCAGACGTTTATTTAATTTGACTTATTTCTCGATTTTATTGAATTATGGCATCTAACTTTCAGAAATAGAGTGTTCGAATGTGATATAACTGTCAATGATATGGTAACATTTAATTTAAAATACATTATTTTCCTAACAATGTCAAAGAGAGTTGGCCACCAATCTAATCCATATGGTGCATTAGGACATACAAGAATAATTTGATTATTGTATGCGATTGAAAGCTTAAATCATAACTCTTGCTTATATTAAAACATGTATTAATAGTTTCTTACATACGTAGGTTTGAAATTTAAACGTGACAAGAATAATGACAGCCATATTTTCAGCTCTTCGATTAACGACAAAAGATTAAAAAAAGTGTCTAGCAATTTGGCTTTGGTTCTTAAAACTTCAACATAAAAGTTAGAGGCCAAGTAATTAGTCAAGTCAGTTACAAGTCGCACGCTCCGTATCGCATTGCTAATTTCAACTGGTGAAACTGCGGGTAAGTACTGGTTTTAGTTTAACAGCGGAGGTGGAAAATATCAGAAGAATTATCGCTAAGCGGGTGTTCCACTGTTGGTATAGTAAAGAAAGCAATAAAGATGGGTTTCCTGAGGGTAAAAACCCATTCATTGCAGCGACACTCCTCTCTCCTCTCTCACTTCATCCGGTCTAACCTTACCTATAACGTTTAATCGGGTCAGTATTCTGTACTGTTACGTTACAACTGTGTATTAGTGGTGTTTTGCAAGCTACAGCAGGAGATCGGGTTCTGTGAATCGTGTTATTAAATGCAATTTTTCTGTGAGTTATAATTCGATTGTTTATTCAGCGAAAAAATGCCTTACTTATTTACATCAGAGGAATACGCTGATATGGTTTTTATTTTGGGTTACTGTAATGGTAATGCTAGAGCTGCTGTAATAGAATATGAACTACGTTACCCTAATAGGAGGATTCCAGATACCAAAACAATTTCAGGAACTTTTCGTACTCTTCGGGAAACAGGATCACTACCAAGTACTAGAACCAATTATGAACGAGCTGTCCAACTTGATGATGATATTGTTATTAATGCTGTTCATCGCAGTCCGACGTATTTCTAGTCGGATAGGAGTTTCGCAGTCAACGGTGTGGAGGCCACTTAATCGAAACAAATTTTATCCGTTTCATAAACAAAAGCTCAACATCTACAGCTAGGGGATGGTCCGCTTCGCTTGGAGTTTTGCAACTTTTTGAATATTAATAATCAACTCTACAAGCGTATTTTGTTTACGGATGAGGCACAATTCACTCGGGATGGTGTCAATAACTTGCATAATGAACACTCATAGGCAGAAGAAAATCCACATGAGGTAGTGGAACAGAACTTTCAACACCGATTTAGCGTCAATGTCTGGTGTGGCCTTTTGCACAATCGGCTGATTGGACCTTTCATATTACCTGGACGCCTAAATGCTGAGTTCTATTTGCATTTCCTTCAAGAAGAGTTGCCGCAGCTGTTAGAGAATGTTCCTTTACATCTCAGACAAAATTTGTACTTCCAGCATGACGGAGCACCTCCACACTTTTTACGTGCCGTTTCTGCTTACTTAAATCATCAATTTCCTGGACACTGGATTGGTCGTGGAGGGCCTCACCCTTGGCCACCAAGATCACCAGATCTATCTCCATTGGATTATTGCATCTGGGGATGGATGAAAGACATTGTATACAAGACAAAAGTGAATTCTCGTGATGAATTAATTGCCCGTATTATGGATTCGGCTGTGCAGATACAGGGAAGTCCTGAAATATTAAGAAACGCAACAAAAGCAATACACAAACGTGCTGCAAAATGTATTGATAATGATGGCCTCATTTTCGAACATCTATTATAAAAAGGTGCGTACGGTTGGCCCAACCTGATTAATTTTGCTTAAAACTAGTAATGTATTATACTGAATAAAATCGATTTTTTGGTACTTATTTCTGTTTTATTTTAGACTTTGATTATATCAATTTTCTCAGAATTAAATTCTCTACAATTAATGTTTGTTGATTTTATGTATTTATTACCAATTTAACAAAGTTATTGTACATAAAAACTTAAAAAAACATTGTTTCGTGCCCCAATTTTTTGCATTTAACCCTGAATCCCTCAAAAACTACTACAGGTACAGTTCTGAAACCTATTTTGTTAGCTTTATCAGGTAAAAATACATAAGAATCCACGATATTTCTTACTTAATTAACCTTTCCAAAAGTTCAGTATGGCTTTATTTTACTCTTTACCAAGGAATTCAGGCGAAATCTTTCGCTAGCTGTAACTCGCTAACGAAGCGTTTTCGGACCTATGTTTATATAACATTTTTTCATTATTTTTACTAGTACAATGTTCTGTAGAAGTGGGGGGAGAACTTCATGAATCACCCTGTATATACAGAATTTATTTTATTTACAGGGGGCGTTGGAAACCAAGAAATTAGGATATATATATATATATATATATATATATATATATATATATATATATATATATATATGTATCCTAATTTCTTGGTTTCCAACGCCCCCTGTAAATAAAATAAATTATATATAATAAAACTGCCTTTATTTGTAAGCGTTCTCGGTACATTTACAGTACAACACAAATCATAAATTGATACCAATTAACAATCGAAATATGATTAAACATTCTTAACAAAACTAAAGACTGATTAAATAAATTTAACTTTGGTTGCTCGTTTAACATTCCTCTAAGAAAATACCTTATTAAATCTTATAACCTATCAGCTTAACTATCGGTTGCTGCTAGCAATTAAAATTTTTCTAAGTTTTTGTTTACGTGATTGTAATTGTTCAACTTAAGGTCTAAATTTGGAAAGTTCCTCCTCCCGACTTCAAGTCTGATTTTACGAAAACTTAGCATATAGCTATAGCGTGCATATACACAAATACGTTCCCAAGCATATCTGTCAGATGTGAGATTTCGCCTTTAAATATATCTTGTGTCCACTTTTATCTACGCTTGTAAACGAAAACTTGTGGTTGGCGTGTTCTTGTTTAGAGTCCCCATATGGACACTTCGTACGTTAATTCTGTACGCTCGACATCCTCTAGGCCGTCCTATACTGTGCCTATCAATCATTGGGTAACCTCTTAGAAAACCCTCGATAGGATAAATGGGTAAGAAGGGAAAATAAATAATTGAAGAGATGCTGGTAAAAGATGAAGACACCATTGGTTCATCTGGTTAGTAAACCAGACAAGCTATTGAGTGTTGGAAAAAATAAACAAGCCGAGGTTGATAAGTGGTTTGCGTTTTATTTGTAAAAGGAGAACGCAAGGTATGCATCTAAGAAGTAAGTGGAAGTAATGACAGCCACAGCTCAGGTATCACGTGGTAGCCACTCACGTACTCCCCAAAGAGTGAAGAAAGCCCTAGTGAAAATAAGAGACAGATGCAGCAAATAGGAATATAAAAGACTATTGGAATTTCCAATGTTGTCCAAAGGTAGGCAGTAAAGTAAAAAGGTGTGGCATCTCATTTGAAAAGGAAACAAATGAGATCCATGGAAGGAGCATGTCACAAGTGACTGGAAGTAATGACATACTCAGCTCAGTAAACCCCGTTGCCATTCAACTACTCATAAAAATTATGGGCTTCTGGGAGAAACTGAACTCTTGTGTTGTTTAAACTACTGTCTCTGGTAAACTGTAAAAGAATAATCTAACGTAAATAAAATTTTGTAAATAATTGCTTGTGTTTATAACTATCGTTGTTTAAACTATAGTCTGTGGTAAACTGTAAAATGAACTGGAACATAAGTAAAAATGTAGTAAATTACTAACTATGTTTGAACATTTTCTTGTATATTCTCTTGCGATGTAAATGGGGAATCGAATGGAGTGATTACGTAAATACGAACACTACCTTATTGTCTATCTTGTGGAAAGATATACTAAGTGCTACGATCAATGTGGTCATAGTATGTATAATACGAACACTACCTTATTGTCTGTCTTGTGGAAAGATATACTAAGTGCTACGATCAATGTGGCCATAGTATGTATAATACGAACACTACCTTATTGTCTATCTTGTGGAAAGATATACTAAGTGCTACGATCAATGTGGCCATAGTATGTATAATACGAACACTACCTTATTGTCTATCTTGTGGAAAGATATACTAAGTGCTACGATCAATGTGGTCATAGTGTGTATAATACGAACACTACCTTATTGTCTATCTTGTGGAAAGATATACTAAGTGCTACGATCAATGTGGCCATAGTATGTATAATACGAACACTACCTTATTGTCTATCTTGTGGAAAGATATACTAAGTGCTACGATCAATGTGGCCATAGTATGTATAATACGAACACTACCTTATTGTCTATCTTGTGGAAAGATATACTAAGTGCTACGATCAATGTGGTCATAGTGTGTATAATACGAACACTACCTTATTGTCTATCTTGTGGAAAGATATACTAAGTGCTACGATCAATGTGGTCATAGTGTGTATAATACGAACACTACCTTATTGTCTATCTTGTGGAAAGATATACTAAGTGCTACGATCAATGTGGCCATAGTATGTATAATACGAACACTACCTTATTGTCTATCTTGTGGAAAGATATCTAAGTGCTACGATCAATGTGGCCATAGTATGTATAATACGATTTTTACTCTTCATAAAAGTTTTCACTTTATCATCCATTTGAATACAGAATTTCTTACTTTTGTATTTAATACTGTGGAAATGTCCTATCTCTTGAGCACTGTAAGATGCACAACACAAGTCTCCAATATTTCCAAACATTTCTGGACTGATTTGCTGGGAAATATTCAAAGTTTGTCGTATATTGAAAATACGTGGTGTGGCCGTACATATCTTTCTGGAAGGATTGTAGCTGCGGTTTGACACGTGCTAAAAACAGATTCCGATGTAACCGTGCTATAACTCGCACTCATCGTCGAGCTGTATGTGATAGGCGTAACGATTCCAGGCGTACCAACTGCTGACTTATTTTTTATATAGGGGGAAATCCCCATCGGCTTAGCATTAGGCCGATAACAAAACTCGAGACGTTTGGTAAATACTATCATTTGCAGTTTTACAATTCTGTACTCTTCTCTACTGTTGCAATAGTATCTTCTAGGCCAAATATATCATTTGTTCCATAGGAAAGGTGACCACTTTTGTAAAATTGGCTACACTTTCAACTGTGCATAAAGTAATATATACCAACTTATTCGGGAAAACCCGTGTGTAAGCGCTGTCCCCTTTTCATTAGACCCCTGGGGTGGTCATATACACCTGATTGGCGTATTGATTGGACGTGTACCTGCTGATCTATTGTTTATACATTTAAACCCCCATGAGCCAATAATATAACTCAGACATTTGGCTAATAATTCAATATATATTATTGGATAATATTTGGACTGTACTCTTGACCAAAATTACAATAGTGCTCTCTTGGACAAATACATAATTCTGGTATATTTGACAATCAAAGGGATTTCTTTTATTTAATAATCTTAAATCAGTGTAAGTTGTAAAATTTACTAATCAGTACCGCGATATTTAGCAAATTTCCACGATCATTTATGAAAACGTTGAAAAATTCCTAAAAAAATGTAAGTGGCATTCTAATTGTTTTTTAGATATCTTAATGGCTCCGAATGTAATAATAATTTTATAAAACTTATGTGCTTTCAACGGATTTACAAGTTAGACTGTGATATTTTCAAAGCCGTTTCTTCATCAGCAGCAAAAAAACGAACGTGTGTTTAAAGCAAATCGTGTTGAGTCAGTCAGTGTATTTGACTTATACATGTATTTATAAAGATATGTCCTGACTCACTGATTCATCAACGACCACCAAAAGCCATGAAAGATAGGGACATTAATTAATACATACCTTTATCTCGTGCGAGAGACGCACGAAAAAAGGACTTTTCTCTTCGACCGCAGGGCTCGCCCCACTAGCCTAGCGAGTTGTGAATATTCACATAAGAAATGCATTGCAGCAAACACACGTGTCTGTTAAAATATAATCAGCTGTTTTTTTGTAAACATTACAAAACATGACAAAATATTCATAGTTTTATTTCATTAATGTACCATTTTAAATCTATTTACATTTATGGCTTATAGGCATGTACTAACCTTAAAAGAAACGACACTTCTCATTTTAACCTTTTTCTGTAATCAATGTTGATCACAGTGGTTATCCAGATAATTCAACTGGAGGTTTTAATACACTTTTAACTGTACATTTTAACAAATATATAGTATTTAGTGCTTGACCAGTAGTGTAATGCAGATATCAAAGACAAAGCTACTATTTAAATTTTGCTACTGGTTTAAAGATTGTTTGAAAATCCACCTTAGTTTTTTTCACAGAAGTACACTTTTCACACCTGTGTATGTGTATATTTTCTTAATCAAAGTAAATTTAACTGTGGCACTAGAAATAACATAGACTGTGTACGTATATATTTTCTTGATCAGGGAAACAAGGCAAATTCACCTATGGCACCAAAAATACCATACACTGGAGTAAATTAGAATACCATAAGAATGCTTCGCAGACCTACGCATTTAAATAAATAAATAAATAAGGCCTTTATTCTTGAGCGGATTTCAGTTTACAATCTGTTTTACAAATCGACTCACGTCAAACTAATCATAACAGTACAATTCGTATTTTAAAACTGTGACACCCAAATATTGCGTGCTGGTAATTTACATAGAAAATTCATACTTAAACAACATTACATCATTACATCATTAAGGTACCTATACAGTTTTAACTTCCTTTTTGAAAGTTTTAACAGACAAAGTCTTTATAACTGGTGGTAAGGCATTGTACTCTTGGGGTCCAAAGTACGAGAAGGACCTTTTTGTAGCCTCCAACCGCACACGCGGCAGTTGCAGCTTGTCGTCCTGTCGAGTGTGCCGTTCTCTTAGAGTCGCTCGCGCCACTAGTTTCCGTCTCAGGTAAGAGGGTTCACCAGTTACCAAAACCTTATGCACCAATGTCACAGTTTGGAGCCTGCAAATATCTTGAACAGAGTGTAAATTTGCTCTTTTGCGATAAGGTGAGATGTGGTCAAATTTTTTTAGATTATAAACAAACCTCAGCGCACTGTTCTGTATCCGTGCAAGGATGACATTTGCCTCTTGAGTTAAGCAGCTACCAAACACTGGAAGGGCGTAATATATTGATGGAAATACCACAGAATTTACAATATGCAGCTTTGAAAGCATTGGAATTAACGCTCTGTATCTATTCAAAACTCTCAATTTACACATTGCACGTTGAGAAATCAATTCAACATGTTTAAGAAAGTTTAGCTGATTGTCAATTATAACTCCCAGGACTTTAACAAAAACACGATCCTCCAAACAAATACCCTCAACAGAAACAGAGAGAATACTCCTGTTCATGGTCTCTTTAATGGATGGTGAGCAAAAATGCACCACAGAACACTTATCTGCATTTAACTTTAGGCCATGTCCCTCCGACCACTCTTTAACCCTACGCAGATCAGCATTGAAACACTGCACCGCTTCATGGACACCTGGAGGGGGATATGTTAGAAGCATCTGAGAGTCATCCGCATAGGAGTAGAGTGAACACGAGGACAATGCAAGTTCAAGATCAGCAGTATATAAAATGAACATAACAGGCCCTAAACATGACCCTTGAGGAACCCCTGTATCCTTCGACAGCGAGGAAGAGCAGTTTTCTTTTACCTTCGTCACCTGACTCCGTCCGCTCAAATATGAGCCAAACCATTTTATAGCGATTTCATTAAACCTATAGAAATTTAATTTGGCAAGAAACAGTTCATAATTCACTGAGTCGAACGCTTCAGAGAAATCAAGCGTCGCCAAAATACTTCCAAAACCCTTATCTTTCGCTACATGCAGCTCATCCATAATGTTTATCAAGGCGGAGGTAGTGCTGAAAGACTTCCTAAAACCAGACTGATGTACAGGAAGAATATTTTCAGCCTCAATGAAAGCTGTCAACTGATTCACCACTACCTTCTCAAGGATTTTTGACATTGCCGGAAGGATCGATATCGGCCTAAATTGGGAAATCACACTTGGATTCTTTATTTTGGGTATGGGCGTGACAAGACTTTGCTTCCAGCATGATGGAAAACACCCAGAAGCAAGGGACAGGTTAACCAAATGCGTAATAGCTCCCAAGCAATATGGGCTCATGGCTTTCACTAGCCTGATAGATATTCCATCAGTCCCCACAGCCACTGACGTAATGTTATTCATTATGCATTTGATCTCACCCTCAGTAACTGGCACAAAATTGAAACCATGCGCTAGATCCTCACAAACATTGTTTCTGTAGAAATTCAGTTTCTCGAGGCTAATCCCGCTTCCACCATATACATATACTCTTAATCATGGTATTAATGCAAAAACAACAATAGAACCTGAAATATCATAGACTAGAAGTAAATTGCGATGACCGGAAGTACACCTAGTAGGTTTGAACAATGTAGTCTTTTCAAACCTAAGTTTATATCTCTTATCTTACAAGGGGTAACAATGAAAATTCTACCAAAGCGTCGGAAAAATAATTCTTCCGAACCAAAAGTACTTATAGATGCGCAAATCCTAAAATAAAACTCATTCGTAATTTTCTTTAACATCCAAACCTCTTAACAATATACACTGAAATAATATGTACTTAGAAAATATTCCAACTTCCATTTCAAAATTACCTAGAGCCCATTCCTTACATCATGAAAGCTGATGACTTTGACTTTAGGGTTCCTTAACACTGGCCTAAAATAGTTCAATTGTTGGAGCTATTCAATCAAATATCATGAAATACTGGAGAGAGATTCATGTTAATTTACACGGTACAATCCTCTGGATAGAGCATACACTTTTCAAATCAATTTTTCATTTTGTCCTTCGATTTACTTTGAAATTTAGTGTTTTTTATTTACATTTTCATAAACCCAAATGTGTAAGAGTAAAGATATAAACTTATAATAGGCTGACGGATTAATATAGTGAAGAGAAAAATAAGACCGAGTGCAACCCACTTTTATGTATTTAAATTCGTCGGAGAGAATAGTTTAGTGATTGATTGATCACACGCAGCATGTACATTTTATCGGATCAAATAAGATAATTAATTGTTATAGCTGCACCACACTAAATAACATTCACTCGTACTAAATACGAACTGTCTTGAACTTCCAAACGGATTTATATGGAATTCTGTAAAAAGGCCGGTCTCATCTCGGGAACAAAAAAAACACAATCTAATCTTAAATGGCGTTCTCTCTTATTTCTTTTTTAAAAATACTTGTATTATAAGTTTTTTACAATTTTCAGTCAAATAAAGTTTATGATTTTTGTTAGCTCTATAAAATAATTTGTATTATAGTACTTAAACAAAATTAAATGACAAAAGTATATACTGATATTGATCGGTTCGAAATACACAAGATTTCATACACTGAATTTTATATTTAAAGAATCTAAATGAATGTAAGTGTGAAAATACGAAAAATCATTGCCTCAAAGTCCAGCGCATTAAATGGCGTTTCATTAAAGGAAGTGCCCTAGATCAGCAGTAATAACGCTAGGTCCAAACGTACTCACTGTCATCCTGCTGCGCCGCGTCTCTTACATATCACAGTATGAGAGCTTCTATAGCAAAGTTCATAGCTATCAGTAATAACGTAAGGTCCAAACGTGCTCACTGTCATCCTGCTGCGCCGCGTCTCTTACATATCACAGTATGAGAGCTTCTATAGCTTAGTTCATAGCTATCAGTAATAACGCGAGGTCCAAACGTGCTCACTGTCATCCTAATGCGCCGCGTCTCTTACATATCACATTATGAAAGCTTCTATAGCTTAGTTCGTAGCTATCAGTAATAACGTGAGGTCCAAACGTGCTCACTGTCATCCTGCTGCGCCGCGTCTCTTACATATCACATTATGAAAGCTTCTATAGCTTAGTTCGTAGCTATCAGTAATAACGTGAGGTCCAAACGTGCTCACTGTCATCCTGCTGCGCCGCGTCTCTTACATATCACATTATGAAAGCTTCTATAGCTTAGTTCGTAGCTATCAGTAATAACGTGAGGTCCAAACGTGCTCACTGTCATCCTGCTGCGCCGCGTCTCTTACATATCACATTATGAGAGCTTCTATAGCTTAGTTCATAGCTATCAGTAATAACGTGAGGTCCAAACGTGCTCACTGTCATCCTGCTGCGCCGCGTCTCTTACATATCACATTATGAAAGCTTCTATAGCTTAGTTCATAGCTATCAGTAATAACGTGAGGTCCAAACGAGCTCACTGTCATCCTGCTGCGTCGCGCCTCTTACATATCACATTATGAAAGCTTCTATAGCTTAGTTCGTAGCTATCAGTAATAACGTGAGGTCCAAACGTGCTCACTGTCATCCTGCTGCGCCGCGTCTCTTACATATCACATTATGAAAGCTTCTATAGCTTAGTTCGTAGCTATCAGTAATAACGTGAGGTCCAAACGTGCTCACTGTCATCCTGCTGCGCCGCGTCTCTTACATATCACATTATGAAAGCTTCTATAGCTTAGTTCATAGCTATCAGTAATAACGTGAGGTCCAAACGTGCTCACTGTCATCCTGCTGCGCCGCGTCTCTTACATATCACATTATGAAAGCTTCTATAGCTTAGTTCGTAGCTATCAGTAATAACGTGAGGTCCAAACGTGCTCACTGTCATCCTGCTGCGCCGCGTCTCTTACATATCACATTATGAAAGCTTCTATAGCTTAGTTCGTAGCTATCAGTAATAACGTGAGGTCCAAAACGTGCTCACTGTCATCCTGCTGCGCGCGCGTCTCTTACATATCACATTATGAAAGCTTCTATAGCTTAGTTCGTAGCTATCAGTAATAACGTGAGGTCCAAACGTGCTCACTGTCATCCTGCTGCGCCGCGTCTCTTACATATCACATTATGAAAGCTTCTATAGCTTAGTTCATAGCTATCAGTAATAACGTGAGGTCCAAACGTGCTCACTGTCATCCTGCTGCGCCGCGTCTCTTACATATCACATTATGAAAGCTTCTATAGCTTAGTTCGTAGCTATCAGTAATAACGTGAGGTCCAAACGTGCTCACTGTCATCCTGCTGCGCCGCGTCTCTTACATATCACATTATGAAAGCTTCTATAGCTTAGTTCGTAGCTATCAGTAATAACGTGAGGTCCAAACGTGCTCACTGTCATCCTGCTGCGCCGCGTCTCTTACATATCACATTATGAAAGCTTCTATAGCTTAGTTCGTAGCTATCAGTAATAACGTGAGGTCCAAACGTGCTCACTGTCATCCTGCTGCGCCGCGTCTCTTACATATCACATTATGAAAGCTTCTATAGCTTAGTTCATAGCTATCAGTAATAACGTGAGGTCCAAACGTGCTCACTGTCATCCTGCTGCGCCGCGTCTCTTACATATCACATTATGAAAGCTTCTATAGCTTAGTTCGTAGCTATCAGTAATAACGTGAGGTCCAAACGTGCTCACTGTCATCCTGCTGCGCCGCGTCTCTTACATATCACATTATGAAAGCTTCTATAGCTTAGTTCGTAGCTATCAGTAATAACGTGAGGTCCAAACGTGCTCACTGTCATCCTGCTGCGCCGCGTCTCTTACATATCACATTATGAAAGCTTCTATAGCTTAGTTCGTAGCTATCAGTAATAACGTGAGGTCCAAACGTGCTCACTGTCATCCTGCTGCGCCGCGTCTCTTACATATCACATTATGAAAGCTTCTATAGCTTAGTTCGTAGCTATCAGTAATAACGTGAGGTCCAAACGTGCTCACTGTCATCCTGCTGCGCCGCGTCTCTTACATATCACATTATGAAAGCTTCTATAGCTTAGTTCGTAGCTATCAGTAATAACGTGAGGTCCAAACGTGCTCACTGTCATCCTGCTGCGCCGCGTCTCTTACATATCACATTATGAGAAGCTTCTATAGCTTAGTTCGTAGCTATCAGTAATAACGTGAGGTCCAAACGTGCTCACTGTCATCCTGCTGCGCCGCGTCTCTTACATATCACATTATGAGAGCTTCTATAGCTTAGTTCATAGCTATCAGTAATAACGTGAGGTCCAAACGTGCTCACTGTCATCCTGCTGCGCCGCGTCTCTTACATATCACATTATGAAAGCTTCTATAGCTTAGTTCGTAGCTATCAGTAATAACGTGAGGTCCAAACGTGCTCACTGTCATCCTGCTGCGCCGCGTCTCTTACATATCACATTATGAAAGCTTCTATAGCTTAGTTCATAGCTATCAGTAATAACGTGAGGTCCAAACGTGCTCACTGTCATCCTGCTGCGCCGCGTCTCTTACATATCACATTATGAAAGCTTCTATAGCTTAGTTCGTAGCTATCAGTAATAACGTGAGGTCCAAACGTGCTCACTGTCATCCTGCTGCGCCGCGTCTCTTACATATCACATTATGAAAGCTTCTATAGCTTAGTTCGTAGCTATCAGTAATAACGTGAGGTCCAAACGTGCTCACTGTCATCCTGCTGCGCCGCGTCTCTTACATATCACATTATGAAAGCTTCTATAGCTTAGTTCGTAGCTATCAGTAATAACGTGAGGTCCAAACGTGCTCACTGTCATCCTGCTGCGCCGCGCCTCTTACATATCACATTATGAAAGCTTCTATAGCTTAGTTCGTAGCTATCAGTAATAACGTGAGGTCCAAACGTGCTCACTGTCATCCTGCTGCGCCGCGTCTCTTACATATCACATTATGAAAGCTTCTATAGCTTAGTTCGTAGCTATCAGTAATAACGCGAGGTCCAAACGTGCTCACTGTCATCCTGCTGCGTCGCGTCTCTTACATATCACATTATGAGAGCTTCTATAGCAAAGTTCATAGCTATCAGTAATAACGTGAGGTCCAAACGTGCTCACTGTCATCCTGCTGCGCCGCGTCTCTTACATATCACATTATGAAAGCTTCTATAGCTTAGTTCATAGCTATCAGTAATAAAGTGAGGTCCAAACGAGCTCACTGTCATCCTGCTGCGTCGCGCCTCTTACATATCACATTATGAAAGCTTCTATAGCTTAGTTCGTAGCTATCAGTAATAACGTGAGGTCCAAACGTGCTCACTGTCATCCTGCTGCGCCGCGTCTCTTACATATCACATTATGAAAGCTTCTATAGCTTAGTTCGTAGCTATCAGTAATAACGTGAGGTCCAAACGTGCTCACTGTCATCCTGCTGCGCCGCGTCTCTTACATATCACATTATGAAAGCTTCTATAGCTTAGTTCGTAGCTATCAGTAATAACGTGAGGTCCAAACGTGCTCACTGTCATCCTGCTGCGCCGCGTCTCTTACATATCACATTATGAAAGCTTCTATAGCTTAGTTCGTAGCTATCAGTAATAACGTGAGGTCCAAACGTGCTCACTGTCATCCTGCTGCGCCGCGTCTCTTACATATCACATTATGAAAGCTTCTATAGCTTAGTTCGTAGCTATCAGTAATAACGTGAGGTCCAAACGTGCTCACTGTCATCCTGCTGCGCCGCGTCTCTTACATATCACATTATGAAAGCTTCTATAGCTTAGTTCGTAGCTATCAGTAATAACGTGAGGTCCAAACGTGCTCACTGTCATCCTGCTGCGCCGCGTCTCTTACATATCACATTATGAAAGCTTCTATAGCTTAGTTCGTAGCTATCAGTAATAACGTGAGGTCCAAACGTGCTCACTGTCATCCTGCTGCGCCGCGTCTCTTACATATCACATTATGAAAGCTTCTATAGCTTAGTTCGTAGCTATCAGTAATAACGTGAGGTCCAAACGTGCTCACTGTCATCCTGCTGCGCCGCGTCTCTTACATATCACATTATGAGAGCTTCTATAGCTTAGTTCGTAGCTATCAGTAATAACGTGAGGTCCAAACGTGCTCACTGTCATCCTGCTGCGCCGCGTCTCTTACATATCACATTATGAAAGCTTCTATAGCTTAGTTCGTAGCTATCAGTAATAACGTGAGGTCCAAACGTGCTCACTGTCATCCTGCTGCGCCGCGTCTCTTACATATCACATTATGAGAGCTTCTATAGCTTAGTTCATAGCTATCAGTAATAACGTGAGGTCCAAACGTGCTCACTGTCATCCTGCTGCGCCGCGTCTCTTACATATCACATTATGAAAGCTTCTATAGCTTAGTTCGTAGCTATCAGTAATAACGTGAGGTCCAAACGTGCTCACTGTCATCCTGCTGCGCCGCGTCTCTTACATATCACATTATGAAAGCTTCTATAGCTTAGTTCGTAGCTATCAGTAATAACGTGAGGTCCAAACGTGCTCACTGTCATCCTGCTGCGCCGCGTCTCTTACATATCACATTATGAGAGCTTCTATAGCTTAGTTCGTAGCTATCAGTAATAACGTGAGGTCCAAACGTGCTCACTGTCATCCTGCTGCGCCGCGTCTCTTACATATCACATTATGAAAGCTTCTATAGCTTAGTTCATAGCTATCAGTAATAACGTGAGGTCCAAACGTGCTCACTGTCATCCTGCTGCGCCGCGTCTCTTACATATCACATTATGAAAGCTTCTATAGCTTAGTTCATAGCTATCAGTAATAACGTGAGGTCCAAACGTGCTCACTGTCATCCTGCTGCGCCGCGTCTCTTACATATCACATTATGAAAGCTTCTATAGCTTAGTTCGTAGCTATCAGTAATAACGTGAGGTCCAAACGTGCTCACTGTCATCCTGCTGCGCCGCGTCTCTTACATATCACATTATGAAAGCTTCTATAGCTTAGTTCGTAGCTATCAGTAATAACGTGAGGTCCAAACGTGCTCACTGTCATCCTGCTGCGCCGCGTCTCTTACATATCACATTATGAAAGCTTCTATAGCTTAGTTCGTAGCTATCAGTAATAACGTGAGGTCCAAACGTGCTCACTGTCATCCTGCTGCGCCGCGCCTCTTACATATCACATTATGAAAGCTTCTATAGCTTAGTTCGTAGCTATCAGTAATAACGTGAGGTCCAAACGTGCTCACTGTCATCCTGCTGCGCCGCGTCTCTTACATATCACATTATGAGAGCTTCTATAGCTCAGTTCATAGCTATCAGTAATAACGTGAGGTCCAAACGTGCTCACTGTCATCCTGCTGCGCCGCGTCTCTTACATATCACATTATGAGAGCTTCTATAGCTCAGTTCATAGCAATCAGTAATAACGTGAGGTCCTAACGTGCTCACTGTCATCCTGCTGCGCCGCGTCTCTTACATATCACATTATGAAAGCTTCTATAGCTTAGTTCGTAGCTATCAGTAATAACGTGAGGTCCAAACGTGCTCACTGTCATCCTGCTGCGCCGCGTCTCTTACATATCACATTATGAGAGCTTCTATAGCTTAGTTCATAGCAATCAGTAATAACGTGAGGTCCAAACGTGCTCACTGTCATCCTGCTGCGCCGCGTCTCTTACATATCACATTATGAAAGCTTCTATAGCTTAGTTCGTAGCTATCAGTAATAACGTGAGGTCCAAACGTGCTCACTGTCATCTTGCTGCGCCGCGTCTCTTACATATCACATTATAAGAGCTTCTATAGCAAAGTTCATAGCTATCAGTAATAACGTGAGGTCCAAACGTGCTCACTTTCATCCTGCTGCGCCGCGTCTCTTACATATCACATTATGAAAGCTTCTATAGCTTAGTTCATAGCTATCAGTAATAACGTGAGGTCCAAACGTGCTCACTGTCATCCTGCTGCGTCGCGCCTCTTACATATCACATTATGAAAGCTTCTATAGCTTAGTTCGTAGCTATCAGTAATAACGTGAGGTCCAAACGTGCTCACTTTCATCCTGCTGCGCCGCGTCTCTTACATATCACATTATGAGAGCTTCTATAGCTTAGTTCGTAGCTATCAGTAATAACGTGAGGTCCAAACGTGCTCACTGTCATCCTGCTGCGCCGCGTCTCTTACATATCACATTATGAGAGCTTCTATAGCTCAGTTCATAGCTATCAGTAATAACGTGAGGTCCAAACGTGCTCACTGTCATCCTGCTGCGCCGCGTCTCTTACATATCACATTATGAAAGCTCCTATAGCTTGGTTCGTAGGTATCAGTAATAACGTGAGGTCCAAACGTGCTCACTGTCATCTTGCTGCGCCGCGTCTCTTACATATCACATTATAAGAGCTTCTATAGCAAAGTTCATAGCTATCATTAATAACGTGAGGTCCAAACGTGCTCACTTTCATCCTGCTGCGCCGCGTCTCTTACATATCACATTATGAAAGCTTCTATAGCTTAGTTCATAGCTATCAGTAATAACGTGAGGTCCAAACGAGCTCACTGTCATCCTGCTGCGTCGTGCCTCTTACATATCACATTATGAAAGCTTCTATAGCTTAGTTCGTAGCTATCAGTAATAACGTGAGGTCCAAACGTGCTCACTGTCATCCTGCTGCGCCGCGTCTCTTACATATCACATTATGAGAGCTTCTATAGCTCAGGTCATAGCTATCGGTAATAACGTGAGGTCCAAACGTGCTCACTGTCATCCTGCTGCGCCGCGTCTCTTACATATCACATTGTGAGAGCTTCTATAGCTCAGTTCATAGCTATCAGTAATAACGTGAGGTCCAAACGTGCTCACTGTCATCCTGCTGCGCCGCGTCTCTTACATATCACACTATGAGAGCTTCTATAGCTCAGTTCATAGCAATCAGTAATAACGTGAAGTCCTAACGTGCTCACTGTCATCCTGCTGCGCCGCGTCTCTTACATATCACATTATGAAAGTTTCTATAGCTTAGTTCGTAGCTATCAGTAATAACGTGAGGTCCAAACGTGCTCACTGTCATCCTGCTGCGCCGCGTCTCTTACATATCACATTATGAGAGCTTCTATAGCTCAGTTCATAGCAATCAGTAATAACGTGAGGTCCAAACGTGCTTACTGTCATCCTGCTGCGCCGCGTCTCTTACATATCACATTATGAAAGCTTCTATAGCTTAGTTCGTAGGTATCAGTAATAACGTGAGGTCCAAACGTGCTACTGTCATCTTGCTGCACCGCGTCTCTTACATATCACATTATAAGAGCTTCTATACCAAAGTTCATAGCTATCAGTAATAACGTGAGGTCCAAACGTGCTCACTTTCATCCTGCTGCGCCGCGTCTCTTACATATCTCCATTTTGCCAGTTTTGAGCAAAATTTTTGAAAAATCTTTTTTGATCAGAATGCTGAAGTTTTTAAATCAAAACAACCAATTCTCTGAATACCAATTCGGATTCAGAAAAGGAAAATCAACTACCGACGCTGTGGCGAATCTAGTTGAAATGGTTGTTGAGGGTATAGAAAATCGAAATGCCACCTTAGGTGTCTTTCTCGACCTATCTAAGGCATTCGATTGTGTTGACCACGAACATCTGCTCGACATTTTGGAAACACACGGCATCCGAGGCGTGCCACACTTGTGGCTTAGATCATTTCTAAGCGACAGAACTCAAGTTGTCCAAATCTCAAATCAACTTTCAAACAAAATCCGACTGGACTATGGGGTTCCTCAGGGATCTATTCTTAGCCCAATTCTGTTTCTGCTATATGTCAATGACATTGAGTCATCACTAATGCACGGAAAGGCCGTGCAGTATGCTGATGACACGACTCTCTTTTTCAGTGAAAAATCAACATCTCTCTTGGAAGAACGCTCTTTTGTTGATGTCAACAATTGCGTTCAACACTTCAACAGCCTCAATCTCCAAACAAACACAACGAAGACCAATGTCATCAACTTTGCTCTTCGGCCTGTGGATTCTCGGTGTGGTCCTGCCACTATGTTGGCAGACTCCATACTAGAAGAGGTCTATAGTTCGAGATTCCTTGGAATACACCTTGATCGAGGGTTGACATGGAATAATCAAATTGATCACGTTTGCGCCAAAATATCCTCAGGAAATTTTGTTTTGAGGAATCTAGCCAAATATTGCCCCACTCAGGTACTGATGACGGCGTATTATGGCTTGATTTACCCCCACCTTACCTACGGAGTGGCATTGTGGGGTGCTTGTGCAAACAATCAGTTGATGAGGGTCTTCAGATTGCAAAAGCAAGCGATTCGAATAATCGCACATTTGAAATTCAGAGAGTCATGCAGAGAATCTTTCAAAAGTTTGCAGCTGTTGACCCTGCCGAGTCTCTACATTTTCGAAACAACACAGTATTGTATGTCAAAATGCGTCAAGACAAGTGGCCAAGACATACATTCATATGAGACCAGAGCCAGGGGAAACTACCGAATTGGCCAACACAGAACGGTGATTTATGAACGCCTGCCATCAAAAGCAGGAGTTCATTTCATCAACAAGCTGCCACACCGAATAAAAAATGCCCCAACGCCCAAGGCGTTCAAAATTCGTCTAAAACGCTTTTTAGCGACACAGGCATTTTATAATGTCGACGAGTATTTGGCAAAAAACTGGGAGACCAGCCAAAAGGTATGTCGCCCCGTCGCTGGTGGTGGGATGATTGGCGAATAAAAGGAAATGAATGAAGGTGAAATTGTATGTTTGATTGAGGATTTTGATGTAGAACGGATGGAAAAATTTTAGTTACAATAACGTCATTTGACGCATGCTATACATGTTAACCATGTCTTGGCAATAAAGAAATTGGATTTGGATTTGGATTGGATATGAAAGCTTCTATAGCTTAGTTCATAGCTATCAGTAATAACGTGAGGTCCAAACGAGATCACTGTCATACTGCTGCGTCGCACCTCTTACATATCACATTATGAAAGCTTCTATAGCTTAGTTCGTATCTATCAGTAATAACGTGAGGTCCAAACGTGCTCACTGTCATCCTGCTGCGCCGCGTCTCTTACATATCACATTATGAAAGCTTCTATAGCTTAGTTCGTAGCTATCAGTAATACCGCGAGGTCCAAACGTGCTCACTGACATCCTGCTGCGTCGCGTCTCTTACATATCACATTATGAGAGCTTTTATAGCAAAGTTCATAGCTATCAGTAATAACGTGAGGTCCAAACGTGCTCACTGTCATCCTGCTGCGCCGCGTCTCTTACATATCACATTATGAAAGCTTCTATAGCTTAGTTCATAGCTATCAGTAATAAAGTGAGGTCCAAACGAGCTCACTGTCATCCTGCTGCGTCGCGTCTCTTACATATCACATTATGAAAGCTTCTATAGCTTAGTTCGTAGCTATCAGTAATAACGTGAGGTCCGAACGTGCTCACTGTCATCCTGCTGCGCCGCGTCTCTTACATATCACATTATGAGAGCTTCTATAGATCAGTTCGTAGCTATCAGTAATACCGCGAGGTCCAAACGTGCTCACTGTCATCCTGCTGCGTCGCGTCTCTTACATATCATATTATGAGAGCTTCTATAGCAAAGTTCATAGCTATCAGTAATAACGTGAGGTCCAAACGTGCTCACTGTCATCCTGCTGCGCCGCGTCTCTTACATATCTCATTATGAAAGCTTCTATAGCTTAGTTCATAGCTATCAGTAATAAAGTGAGGTCCAAACGAGCTCACTGTCATCCTGCTGCGTCGCGCCTCTTACATATCACATTATAAAAGCTTCTATAGCTTAGTTCGTAGCTATCAGTAATAACGTGAGGTCCAAACGTGCTCACTGTCATCCTGCTGCGCCGCGTCTCTTACATATCACATTATGAGAGCTTCTATAGCTCAGGTCATAGCTATCGGTAATAACGTGAGGTCCAAACGTGCTCACTGTCATCCTGCTGCGCCGCGTCTCTTACATATTACACTATGAGAGCTTCTATAGCTCAGTTCATAGCAATCAGTAATAACGTGAAGTCCTAACGTGCTCACTGTCATCCTGCTGCGCCGCGTCTCTTACATATCACATTATGAAAGTTTCTATAGCTTAGTTCGTAGGTATCAGTAATAACGTGAGGTCCAAACGTGCTCACTGTCATCCTGCTGCGCCGCGTCTCTTACATATCACATTATGAGAGCTTCTATAGCTCAGTTCATAGCAATCAGTAATAACGTGAGGTCCAAACGTGCTTACTGTCATCCTGCTGCGCCGCGTCTCTTACATATCACATTATGAAAGCTTCTATAGCTTAGTTCGTAGGTATCAGTAATAACGTGAGGTCCAAACGTGCTACTGTCATCTTGCTGCACCGCGTCTCTTACATATCACATTATAAGAGCTTCTATAGCAAAGTTCATAGCTATCAGTAATAACGTGAGGTCCAAACGTGCTCACTTTCATCCTGCTGCGCCGCGTCTCTTACATATCACATTATGAAAGCTTCTATAGCTTAGTTCATAGCTATCAGTAATAACGTGAGGTCCAAAGGAGCTCACTGTCATCCTGCTGCGTCGCGCCTCTTACATATCACATTATGAAAGCTTCTATAGCTTAGTTCGTAGCTATCAGTAATAACGTGAGGTTCAAACGTGCCCACTTTCATCCTGCTGCGCCGCGTCTCTTACATATCACATTATGAGAGCTTCTATAGCTTAGTTCGTAGCTATCAGTAATAACGTGAGGTCTAAACGTGCTCACTGTCATCCTGCTGCGCCGCGTCTCTTACATATCACATTATGAGAGCTTCTATAGCTCAGTTCATAGTAATCAGTAATAACGTGAGGTCCAAACGTGCTCACTGTCATCCTGCTGCGCCGCGTCTCTTACATATCACATTATGAAAGCTCCTATAGCTTGGTTCGTAGGTATCAGTAATAACGTGAGGTCTAAACGTGCTCACTGTCATCTTGCTGCGCCGCGTCTCTTACATATCACATTATAAGAGCTTCTATAGCAAAGTTCATAGCTATCATTAATAACGTGAGGTCCAAACGTGCTCACTTTCATCCTGCTGCGCCGCGTCTCTTACATATCACATTATGAAAGCTTCTATAGCTTAGTTCATAGCTATCAGTAATAACGTGAGGTCCAAACGTGCTCACTGTCATCCTGCTGCGCCGCGTCTCTTACATATCACATTATGAAAGCTTCTATAGCTTAGTTCGTAGCTATCAATAATACCGCGAGGTCCAAACGTGCTCACTGACATCCTGCTGCGTCGCGTCTCTTACATATCACATTATGAGAGCTTTTATAGCAAAGTTCATAGCTATCAGTAATAACGTGAGGTCCAAACGTGCTCACTGTCATCCTGCTGCGCCGCGTCTCTTACATATCACATTATGAAAGCTTCTATAGCTTAGTTCATAGCTATCAGTAATAAAGTGAGGTCCAAACGAGCTCACTGTCATCCTGCTGCGTCGCGCCTCTTACATATCACATTATGAAAGCTTCTATAGCTTAGTTCGTAGCTATCAGTAATAACGTGAGGTCCGAACGTGCTCACTGTCATCCTGCTGCGCCGCGTCTCTTACATATCACATTATGAGAGCTTCTATAGATCAGTTCGTAGCTATCAGTAATACCGCGAGGTCCAAACGTGCTCACTGTCATCCTGCTGCGTCGCGTCTCTTACATATCATATTATGAGAGCTTCTATAGCAAAGTTCATAGCTATCAGTAATAACGTGAGGTCCAAACGTGCTCACTGTCATCCTGCTGCGCCGCGTCTCTTACATATCACATTATGAAAGCTTCTATAGCTTAGTTCATAGCTATCAGTAATAAAGTGAGGTCCAAACGAGCTCACTGTCATCCTGCTGCGTCGCGCCTCTTACATATCACATTATAAAAGCTTCTATAGCTTAGTTCGTAGCTATCAGTAATAACGTGAGGTCCAAACGTGCTCACTGTCATCCTGCTGCGCCGCGTCTCTTACATATCACATTATGAAAGCTTCTATAGCTTAGTTCGTAGCTATCAGTAATAACGTGAGGTCCAAACGTGCTCACTGTCATCCTGCTGCGCCGCGTCTCTTACATATCACATTATGAAAGCTTCTATAGCTTAGTTCGTAGCTATCAGTAATAACGTGAGGTCCAAACGTGCTCACTGTCATCCTGCTGCGCCGCGTCTCTTACATATCACATTATGAAAGCTTCTATAGCTTAGTTCGTAGCTATCAGTAATAACGTGAGGTCCAAACGTGCTCACTGTCATCCTGCTGCGCCGCGTCTCTTACATATCACATTATGAAAGCTTCTATAGCTTAGTTCGTAGCTATCAGTAATAACGTGAGGTCCAAACGTGCTCACTGTCATCCTGCTGCGCCGCGTCTCTTACATATCACATTATGAGAGCTTCTATAGCTTAGTTCGTAGCTATCAGTAATAACGTGAGGTCCAAACGTGCTCACTGTCATCCTGCTGCGCCGCGTCTCTTACATATCACATTATGAGAGCTTCTATAGCTTAGTTCGTAGCTATCAGTAATAACGTGAGGTCCAAACGTGCTCACTGTCATCCTGCTGCGCCGCGTCTCTTACATATCACATTATGAGAGCTTCTATAGCTTAGTTCATAGCTATCAGTAATAACGTGAGGTCCAAACGTGCTCACTGTCATCCTGCTGCGCCGCGTCTCTTACATATCACATTATGAGAGCTTCTATAGCTTAGTTCGTAGCTATCAGTAATAACGTGAGGTCCAAACGTGCTCACTGTCATCCTGCTGCGCCGCGTCTCTTACATATCACATTATGAGAGCTTCTATAGCTCAGTTCATAGCTATCAGTAATAACGTGAGGTCCAAACGTGCTCACTGTCATCCTGCTGCGCCCGCGTCTCTTACATATCACATTATGAGAGCTTCTATAGCTTAGTTCGTAGCTATCAGTAATAACGTGAGGTCCAAACGTGCTCACTGTCATCCTGCTGCGCCGCGTCTCTTACATATACACATTATAAGACCTTCTATAGCTCAGTTCATAGCAATCAGTAATAACGTGAGGTCCAAACGTGCTCACTGTCATCCTGCTGCGCCGCGTCTCTTACATATCACATTATGAAAGCTTCTATAGCTTAGTTCATAGCTATCAGTAATAACGTGAGGTCCAAACGTGCTCACTGTCATCCTGCTGCGCCGCGTCTCTTACATATCACATTATGAGAGCTTCTATAGCTTAGTTCATAGCTATCAGTAATAACGTGAGGTCCAAACGTGCTCACTGTCATCCTGCTGCGCCGCGTCTCTTACATATCACATTATGAGAGCTTCTATAGCTTAGTTCGTAGCTATCAGTAATAACGTGAGGTCCAAACGTGCTCACTGTCATCCTGCTGCGCCGCGTCTCTTACATATCACATTATGAGAGCTTCTATAGCAAAGTTCATAGCTATCAGTAATAACGTGAGGTCCAAACGTGCTCACTGTCATCCTGCTGCGCCGCGTCTCTTACATATCACATTATGAGAGCTTCTATAGCTTAGTTCATAGCTATCAGTAATAACGTGAGGTCCAAACGTGCTCACTGTCATCCTGCTGCGCCGCGTCTCTTACATATCACATTATGAAAGCTTCTATAGCTTAGTTCGTAGCTATCAGTAATAACGTGAGGTCCAAACGTGCTCACTGTCATCCTGCTGCGCCGCGTCTCTTACATATCACATTATGAAAGCTTCTATAGCTTAGTTCGTAGCTATCAGTAATAACGTGAGGTCCAAACGTGCTCACTGTCATCCTGCTGCGCCGCGTCTCTTACATATCACATTATGAGAGCTTCTATAGCTTAGTTCGTAGCTATCAGTAATAACGTGAGGTCCAAACGTGCTCACTGTCATCCTGCTGCGCCGCGTCTCTTACATATCACATTATGAAAGCTTCTATAGCTTAGTTCGTATAGCTATCAGTAATAACGTGAGGTCCAAACGTGCTCACTGTCATCCTGCTGCGCCGCGTCTCTTACA
Organism: Homalodisca vitripennis; assembly: GCF_021130785.1. Classification (NCBI taxonomy): domain Eukaryota; kingdom Metazoa; phylum Arthropoda; class Insecta; order Hemiptera; family Cicadellidae; genus Homalodisca; species Homalodisca vitripennis. The sequence continues at coordinate 10,495,310 of NC_060215.1, read as the reverse complement.
TATCACATTATGAAAGCTTCTATAGCTTAGTTCGTAGCTATCAGTAATAACGTGAGGTCCAAACGTGCTCACTGTCATCCTGCTGCGCCGCGTCTCTTACATATCACATTATGAGAGCTTCTATAGCTTAGTTCGTAGCTATCAGTAATAACGTGAGGTCCAAACGTGCTCACTGTCATCCTGCTGCGCCGCGTCTCTTACATATCACATTATGAGAGCTTCTATAGCTCAGTTCATAGCTATCAGTAATAACGTGAGGTCCAAAACGTGCTCACTGTCATCCTGCTGCGCCGCGTCTCTTACATATCACATTATGAGAGCTTCTATAGCTTAGTTCGTAGCTATCAGTAATAACGTGAGGTCCAAACGTGCTCACTGTCATCCTGCTGCGCCGCGTCTCTTACATATCACATTATGAGAGCTTCTATAGCTTAGTTCGTAGCTATCAGTAATAACGTGAGGTCCAAACGTGCTCACTGTCATCCTGCTGCGCCGCGTCTCTTACATATCACATTATGAGAGCTTCTATAGCTTAGTTCGTAGCTATCAGTAATAACGTGAGGTCCAAACGTGCTCACTGTCATCCTGCTGCGCCGCGTCTCTTACATATCACATTATGAGAGCTTCTATAGCAAAGTTCATAGCTATCAGTAATAACGTGAGGTCCAAACGTGCTCACTGTCATCCTGCTGCGCCGCGTCTCTTACATCTTCTATAGCTTAGTTCGTAGCTATCAGTAATAACGTGAGGTCCAAAACGTGCTCACGTCATCCTGCTGCGCCGCGTCTCTTACATATCACATTATAAAAGCTTCTATAGCTTAGTTCATAGCTATCAGTAATAACGTGAGGTCCAAACGTGCTCACTGTCATCCTGCTGCGGCCGCGTCCTCTTACATATCACATTATGAAAGCTTCTATAGCTTAGTTCGTAGCTATCAGTAATAACGTGAGGTCCAAACGTGCTCACTGTCATCCTGCTGCGCCGCGTCTCTTACATATCACATTATGAGAGCTTCTATAGCTTAGTTCGTAGCTATCAGTAATAACGTGAGGTCCAAACGTGCTCACTGTCATCCTGCTGCGCCGCGTCTCTTACATATCACATTATGAGAGCTTCTATAGCTTAGTTCGTAGCTATCAGTAATAACGTGAGGTCCAAACGTGCTCACTGTCATCCTGCTGCGCCGCGTCTCTTACATATCACATTATGAAAGCTTCTATAGCTTAGTTCGTAGCTATCAGTAATAACGTGAGGTCCAAACGTGCTCACTGTCATCCTGCTGCGCCGCGTCTCTTACATATCACATTATGAAAGCTTCTATAGCTTAGTTCATAGCTATCAGTAATAACGTGAGGTCCAAACGTGCTCACTGTCATCCTGCTGCGCCGCGTCTCTTACATATCACATTATGAAAGCTTCTATAGCTTAGTTCGTAGCTATCAGTAATAAACGTGAGGTCCAAACGTGCTCACTGTCATCCTGCTGCGCCGCGTCTCTTACATATCACATTATGAGAGCTTCTATAGCTTAGTTCATAGCTATCAGTAATAACGTGAGGTCCAAACGTGCTCACTGTCATCCTGCTGCGCCGCGTCTCTTACATATCACATTATGAGAGCTTCTATAGCTTAGTTCATAGCTATCAGTAATAACGTGAGGTCCAAACGTGCTCACTGTCATCCTGCTGCGCCGCGTCTCTTACATATCACATTATGAGAGCTTCTATAGCTTAGTTCATAGCTATCAGTAATAACGTGAGGTCCAAACGTGCTCACTGTCATCCTGCTGCGCCGCGTCTCTTACATATCACATTATGAGAGCTTCTATAGCTTAGTTCGTAGCTATCAGTAATAACGTGAGGTCCAAACGTGCTCACTGTCATCCTGCTGCGCCGCGTCTCTTACATATCACATTATGAGAGCTTCTATAGCTCAGTTCATAGCTATCAGTAATAACGTGAGGTCCAAACGTGCTCACTGTCATCCTGCTGCGCCGCGTCTCTTACATATCACATTATGAGAGCTTCTATAGCTTAGTTCGTAGCTATCAGTAATAACGTGAGGTCCAAACGTGCTCACTGTCATCCTGCTGCGCCGCGTCTCTTACATATCACATTATGAGAGCTTCTATAGCTCAGTTCATAGCTATCAGTAATAACGTGAGGTCCAACAAACGTGCTCACTGTCATCCTGCTGCGCCGCGTCTCTTACATATCACATTATGAGAGCTTCTATAGCAAAGTTCATAGCTATCAGTAATAACGTGAGGTCCAAACGTGCTCACTGTCATCCTGCTGCGCCGCGTCTCTTACATATCACATTATGAGAGCTTCTATAGCTTAGTTCATAGCTATCAGTAATAACGTGAGGTCCAAACGTGCTCACTGTCATCCTGCTGCGCCGCGTCTCTTACATATCACATTATGAGAGCTTCTATAGCTTAGTTCGTAGCTATCAGTAATAACGTGAGGTCCAAACGTGCTCACTGTCATCCTGCTGCGCCGCGTCTCTTACATATCACATTATGAGAGCTTCTATAGCTCAGTTCATAGCTATCAGTAATAACGTGAGGTCCAAACGTGCTCACTGTCATCCTGCTGCGCCGCGTCTCTTACATATCACATTATGAGAGCTTCTATAGCTCAGTTCATAGCTATCAGTAATAACGTGAGGTCCAAACGTGCTCACTGTCATCCTGCTGCGCCGCGTCTCTTACATATCACATTATGAAAGCTTCTATAGCTTAGTTCGTAGCTATCAGTAATAACGTGAGGTCCAAACGTGCTCACTGTCATCCTGCTGCGCCGCGTCTCTTACATATCACATTATGAGAGCTTCTATAGCAAAGTTCATAGCTATCAGTAATAACGTGAGGTCCAAACGTGCTCACTGTCATCCTGCTGCGCCGCGTCTCTTACATATCACATTATGAAAGCTTCTATAGCTTAGTTCGTAGCTATCAGTAATAACGTGAGGTCCAAACGTGCTCACTGTCATCCTGCTGCGCCGCGTCTCTTACATATCACATTATGAAAGCTTCTATAGCTTAGTTCGTAGCTATCAGTAATAACGTGAGGTCCAACAAACGTGCTCACTGTCATCCTGCTGCGCCGCGTCTCTTACATATCACATTATGAGAGCTTCTATAGCAAAGTTCATAGCTATCAGTAATAACGTGAGGTCCAACAAACGTGCTCACTGTCATCCTGCTGCGCCGCGTCTCTTACATATCACATTATGAGAGCTTCTATAGCAAAGTTCATAGCTATCAGTAATAACGTGAGGTCCAAACGTGCTCACTGTCATCCTGCTGCGCCGCGTCTCTTACATATCACATTATGAGAGCTTCTATAGCTTAGTTCGTAGCTATCAGTAATAACGTGAGGTCCAAACGAGCTCACTGTCATCCTGCTGCGCCGCGTCTCTTACATATCACATTATGAGAGCTTCTATAGCTCAGTTCATAGCTATCAGTAATAACGTGAGGTCCAAACGTGCTCACTGTCATCCTGCTGCGCCGCGTCTCTTACATATCACATTATGAAAGCTTCTATAGCTTAGTTCGTAGCTATCAGTAATAACGTGAGGTCCAAACGTGCTCACTGTCATCCTGCTGCGCCGCGTCTCTTACATATCACATTATGAGAGCTTCTATAGCTTAGTTCGTAGCTATCAGTAATAACGTGAGGTCCAAACGTGCTCACTGTCATCCTGCTGCGCCGCGTCTCTTACATATCACACTATAAAAGCTTTTATAGCGTAGTTCGTAGCTATCAGTAATAACGTGAGGTCCAAACGTGCTCACTGTCATCCTGCTGCGCCGCGCCTCTTACATATCACATTATGAGAGCTTCTATAGCAAAGTCCATAGCTATCAGTAATAACGTGAGGTCCAACAAACGTGCTCACTGTCATCCTGCTGCGCCGCGTCTCTTACATATCACATTATGAGAGCTTCTATAGCAAAGTTCATAGCTATCAGTAATAACGTGAGGTCCAAACGTGCTCACTGTCATCCTGCTGCGCCGCGTCTCTTACATATCACATTATGAGAGCTTCTATAGCTTAGTTCGTAGCTATCAGTAATAACGTGAGGTCCAAACGTGCTCACTGTCATCCTGCTGCGCCGCGTCTCTTACATATCACATTATGAGAGCTTCTATAGCTTAGTTCGTAGCTATCAGTAATAACGTGAGGTCCAAACGTGCTCACTGTCATCCTGCTGCACCGCGTCTCTTACATATCACATTATGAGAGCTTCTATAGCTCAGTTCATAGCTATCAGTAATAACGTGAGGTCGAAACGTGCTCACTGTCATCCTGCTGCGCCTCGTCTCTTACATATCACATTATGAGAGCTTCTATAGCTCAGCTCAAACCTATCAGTAATAACGTGAGGTCCAAACGTGCTCACTGTCATCCTGCTGCGCCGCGTCTCTTACATATCACATTATGAGAGCTTCTATAGCTCAGTTCAAACCTATCAGTAATAACGTGAGGTCCAAACGTGCTCACTGTCATCCTGCTGCGCCGCGTCTCTTACATATCACAGTATGAGAGCTTCTATAGCTTAGTTCATAGCTATCAGTAATAACGCGAGGTCCAAACGTGCTCACTGTCATCCTGCTGCGCCGCGTCTCTTACATATCACATTATGAGAGCTTCTATAGCTCAGTTCATAGCTATCAGTAATAACGTGAGGTCGAAACGTGCTCACTGTCATCCTGCTGCGCCTCGTCTCTTATATATCACAATATGAGAGCTTCTATAGCTCAGCCTACAGCTATTTATATAGTGAATTTACGACTTATAGTTATTAGTATGTTATTCAGTATATTTTATTTTTCATAATTTTTATTATTATTTTTCTTAAGAGTTTTACAGGATATTCACTGTTTTAAAACATCTCAACTGAGTCAAAGCAAAGTTTATTAAGTTAAGGTCGTGTAGAAATGCTATTGTCGTGTTATTGGACCGATAAACAAGGTGATGGACAACTACTTCACACGTTTTATTGCGGCTGAAAGCTTTTCAGTGTACACGATTGGTATCTTGCAAGCAGACGGCTGCCTTTGCCTTACACGCTATTGGTATTGTACACTCTACAATTATACCTTAAAGTTACTACAGGGGTAAATATTAAATAATCTATCTGTAATTACAGCATGTTCTTCTGGTTGGATTTTCAGGAAGTCTTCTTAAATAAACAATTACTCCGGTATCGAACTGTATTGCACCCCCTGTAGATATAGCGCTAAGGACTACAACGACTAACACTTACAGTTAGTGTAGCAGAGAACATACGTGTACATATGTGTGTATTGTGTCGTGTTGCAGGTATCACGCGCCTTCCAGTGCTCGAAGGAGAAGTGAGTCACATCGAGATACCCCGCCTGTCACCTACCCTCGGAATCACCGTCGTAGGGGGGTCTGACACTGCTCTGGTACGTTACACCACCATCACTTACTTGCTTATCGTCCTTTAGTGCTTTAGCATTCAGATCTGAAACCTATAAAAATCTATATTATAACAGGTATTAAGTTTCTAGTACAGCGACTAGATTTTAGTTCGCAACACAGCCATGTTCTAATTTTTTACGGTTGGTTTTTTATTTGTTTTAAGTTATCCAAAATCAGTATGTGTGTGCGTGCGTGCGTGCGTGCGTGCGTGGGTGCGTGTATGTGTGTGTGTGTGTGTGTGTGTGTGTGTGTGTGTGTGTGTGTGTGTTGTGTGTGTGTGTGTGTGTGTGTGTGTGTGTGTGTGTGTGTGTGTGTGTGTGTGTGTGTGTGTGTTGTGTGTGTGTGTGTGTGTGTGTGTGTGTGTGTGTGTGTGTGTGTGTGCGTGTGTGTGTGCGTGTGTGCGTGCACGAGTAACCCGACAAACTTCTCAGGTGGTCACGTCTCATAAAAAAATGAAAAAAGTTCATATAAACGTATGTCCAGAAACGCTTTGTTAGCGAGCTACGGCTATAAATAAAACGAAACTGATATTTTTATGGCGTAAAGATAGTTGTTACATTTATTGGATTTTAAGTAAAATTATTTGAAAAATTGAATATAGTAAGTCCCAGACCTGTAAGGCCACCCATTTCTGAGATATCAGACGAAATATACAAAATTCGGTCTTGAGAAACGTGTTTTGTTTAGACTTGAAGTACAACTTCATTAAATGGATAATGTCCCGAGTTAGCGAAAATAGACAGGAGGTCTCGGAAGCGCGCCCCTCCCAAACTCGGAGCAAAGCATAAAAAAACAATCACATGCCACTAGTGGGAAGAGAGACAAAGAGAGACAAAATTTCGAGTAAACACGCAAACTTTATAACCAAAACGCTTAGAGGAATTAATTCCTAAGAGAATTGTGTAAAATAGGATAATAATAAACAAACACAAAGTTTAAAAATTAATGCGTAATTAAATGAACAAATACGAAAAATAAGACAGAAAATGCAATATCTGTTTGATAAATGAACGTTCTTCGTAAAAACAAAACATTGTAAAACATGTATATTTTTATAAGATTTTAATGTTATAAATTACTTACATCGGGATAAAACTTTTACATTAGGAAATAGCTATTTGAAAATTTCTAATTAAATATTTACTGTTTTGTAAGATTAAACAATACGTTTTTTGGTTATTAGTGGACAGCAATAACTATATTTCTCCAAGAAACAGTTCAAAATTTTTAATAAAACACGAAAGCCGTAACTCGCTAACGAAGCATTTCCGGACCCACGTTTATATAAACTGTTTTGTTATTTTTACAAGCAGCTCCCACAGTTTCTGCATATTTTCGAGAATCACCCTGTATATTTCTGGTTTATATTTTAGCTATGCCACATTAGTAAACGACTTAATTGACGGAAAATTGTAAACTGGGTAAACTAATAGCTGTTGAACAGCTGTTGACTAATTTTAAAATTACTAACAAAATTAATGACACAATTGTTAAGTAGACTAATATAGTGTCCAGGTTCAGTAATAAAACCTTAGTGTAATCAATAAGTTGTCAACATCAGTGTAGAAATTCAATATTAAGAAGAAATAATAAACATTGGACAATAATACTGTACCCAAGAAAGAAATCACATCGTCAGAGTCGGGTTTATATTTTTGCATGTGAAGTATTAAAATTATACACATCGATAGTGTACATAAATATGTAACTTTTCATTCAAATGTCTTATATTTTCCCACTAACCTTAATCTGATTTCTAACCATGGATACTTCCTTTCTAATTTGGCATAGTCTCCTAAAATTTCCGGTATCAATTTACATTAACGTGACCATGGAAAGGTATGTTCATTTTTCCCCCTGAAAACTACAATTTTTCCTGAAAACAAAAAAATTCGTCGGCAACGAAAATCAAAGGAGCTACGATTTTTTTAAATCCTCTGGAAACTCCGTTTTTGACAGTTTCCTATTAACTCAGTATAGCCAGATTTTAAAAACCGATTATCATACCAACAACGAGAAATTATTGTACTTTCATATAAAATAATCGTACCAAACACATTTAATTAAAAAGTACCGTATGTTACGTTCGTATAATAAATTATGTTATAATTAACTTTTGGTTTGTTACTTGTATAAATTTGTCGAAAATCGTTCATGGTACGATAATAACTACCCATCGTGTATCTTACCGGCGCATAAAATCAATGAAACTATCGTACTTTTACGATAATTATCGTACCTCTGGCAACACTATCCATATTTGACAGTTTGGTATTACTCCGCGCCTTCTCAAATAAAGAAGGGACGCCATTTTGAACTACTGTTGTTCCTCTGCGTCTATTCTTAACCTCCTAGTTCAGTAGTGGTAATTGCACACCTTTGTGGTTAATTGCACACCTTTGTGGTTAATGGCACACCTTTGTGTTGGATGTTCGGTATCTCACGTGGAAGCAATTCGTAAAGACGATTCAACGATGCCTGCCCGCTGCTTGCTCTTTTAGAAAAAAAATAACTCGAGCTTGCAAAAGTCGAATCCCAGATCACGTGATGCCCCTGCTCCTTAACGCAATAATGTCCGAAAGGCATCAATATAATACAATAATAAACTTTTCCCCCAGTTCATATGCACCTGTGATGATAATACTTGGCTATAAATGCCCGACCCATGAAAAAAGTCCATTTTCCATGGTCACGCTAATGTAAATAAATACCAAATTTCCAAACAAAAACAAGTCAATTTCCCTCGATAATTTCAATCCTTCCTCAAGATCGCTGCACATCCTTTATTGTGATTCCTTCTAGCAGAATTCAGAGACGAGACTACGAAGTGCTGCCTCAACAAATATTAGCCCTACAAAAAGGAAATAACTAAGCCTAAACAACCTCAAACTAATTAATTGTTGGAAGTAGGTATTAATTATGTATTAAGATGTCTGATAAATATTATAATACACAAAGTAAATTACTTACGAACAGAGACCACGGGATGTGACTTCGTGGCGGAGACAGACTAATTTTGTCTAACGGAAGTGGTTTAAGGACCCTCTCTCTACTCAGCCGCCCAACAGAGGAAGCGTTCAGTAGGGGAGAGTGCTGTACCAAGACCATAATGTACCAGGGAACAGGTAGGTGGATCTAGCCACCCCTGCCATCTAACGGCTAAAAACTCTACTAGTTCGAAACATCGCCGCTGGATTATGCTGACCTCAGTTTTTGGCTACATTCCGGCAAGAAACCTGCGTTCAGTAATAAATCAAAGTTTTTGCGTGTCAAAAGTAGAATTTTGAAGTATTTTACAAACTTATTTATGCTGCTACTAGTGTTCGGCCACAAATTAACATCAGCGTATTGGATTATAGCATTAAACGTGAGTATAAACCATTATTTGTTTTATTTAATATGCTAGTTGTGTTGTTTGTAGGCCTAGTTTTTCTCAAAATGGCTACCTAATGTACCAGGAAACAACTTTACATCATGTACCAGGGAACACCAATTTTGGTGTTTCGTGGTACATTAGGTGCATAAATTATGTTTGTTATAGGTACAATGCCGAGAAGTAAGACGGGGAAGAAAAGAGAATCGGTAAACTCTGACAATCTTAAGAGAGCAATCGAAGTAGTTACTGCAGAGGACGATACTAAGATTTCGTTAAGAGAAGCTTGTAAAACTTTTGATGTCAAATTAACGACACTTTCTAGAAAATTAAAAAGGTTTCGTGAATCAGAGGCCACCGAATATTCCTATGAACCTAAGTTTGACGACCATAAAGCAGTAGCGTAGCCAGAAATATCGTTCGGGGGGGGGGTCCGAAACCGGGGGATCCGGGGGACGTTTTGTGTGTTATAGTAAATATCAGATTTACGTACAAAAACACGGGTCTTTTAGAAAAACTGAAAATAATTCATTTCAGACCTAATTTTTGGAGTTAGACTTTTTTATAACCGCCATTGTATCACATTTACATTGCATTATAACCCAAAAAATTTTGTCACACCAAGAGCCACTCACCCTGTATAGGTATTAGTCGGCGTTCAATTGATACCTAAAATCACCGTCCTAACATAATTCTATGTACCACTTTTAGCTCAACGACTCAACCAGTGAAATCCAAAATCGTCAAAATCTGAATCAGTAGAGCTTTTCCTCAGTATTTTCCGACCGGAAGTGATTTGTTTTTTTCTCTATAATTATATATGTATTAGTCGGCGTTGAATTAATACCTAAAATCACCGTCCTAACATAATTTTAATTACCACTTTTACCTCAACCACTCAACCAGTGAAATCCAAAATCATCAAAACTTGAATCTGTAGAGAGCTTTTCTTCGGTATTTACCAACCGGAAGTAATTTTTTTTCTCGATAATTATATAGGTACAGTGTACAGTTTAATGATAAAAAATCGTCGTCCTAAACTCAATCGAAAACACCACGTTTACCTCAATCACTGAAGTCCAAATTAGTTGAAGTTCTAATTAGTAGAGTTATTCAAGTCTATTTTCCGACCGAAAGTGATTTTTTATATTTTTTCCGATAATTATATACACGTATACAGTTTAATGACACCTAAAATCAACGTCGTAACTTAATTCTAAGCAGTCATTTTACGTCCCCAAGACCAATTTGAACGAAGTGGTCGCTAATTTAAACTGTTCGCCGTGTTCCGGTTCAGGTTATTTTGCGACGTCACGTGACCGCGCCCTATAGAAATACCGTGATTACACTACACTATCCGAATGGCCGAGCCCAAAAGTATCGTTTGAAACTTTATTATTTAAACGGAAGGACAATTATTATATTTTTAACAACGGTCACTTAATGTTTGTAGACAAGAGTAATGATAACTCTCCTTTTTTCTCCTGCTCCATGCTTTATTTTTAATATGTCTTAAAATTTCGGGGGGGTCCGGACCCCCTGGACCCCCCCCCCTTCGCTACGCCACTGCCATAAAGTGTTTTCGGAACAAGAAGAAGGCCTTTTGGTAGACTGCATAAGGAAAGTAGAATATATGAATTATGGGCTTACCAAAAAAGGCGTGAGATAGCTGGCATACAGATATGCCAAAGCTAATGGAAAAAATACTCCGGAAACCTGTAAAGTTAGTGAAATGGCAGGAGAACAATGGATGCGTCATTTTATGAAGCGTCACAGCGAAGGGCCTAACGCAATTTCCATTAGAAAACCTGAAGCCACTGAGATCGACTAGTTTCAATAAAACAAACGTTGGTGAGTTTTTAAAAAACTTAAAAGATGTACATTCAAGATTTGGCCCGATTCCTCCTCACGCAATGTGGAACGTAGACGAAACTAGCTTGTCAGGCTCCAACAACCATCGTTGCTCCAAAAGGCGTGAAGCAAATTGGAAGTGTGACGTCAGCAGAAAGGGGAACTTTAGTCTCAATGATTGGTTGTGTGAATGCGATCGGTAACCATATGCCAACAATGTTCATTTTTCCCAGAGTAGTTTTTAAAGAAAGGATGTTTTTGGCGCGCCACCTGGCTCAATTGGCAGAGCAACACCAAGCGGATGGTCTAAAGATGAACTGTTTTGTGATTTCCTTGACCATTTCATAGACCACTCAAAACCTTCGATACAAGAACGTGTGCTTCTGATTCTGGACAACCATGAAACCCATCTATCTGTAGAGGCTGTTAAAAAGCTTCTGGAGCCGGTATTGTAATGCTTACCGTCCCTCCACACACCTCTAACAAACTGCAACCCTTGGACCTGACTGTTTATGGACCCTTTAAAATCTACTGCAATCAGGGAGTAAGTGAATGGCACATCAACAACCCTGGAAAACCTTTGACATTTAGGCCTATTGCGAGTCGGAAATAATGGGAAACGTATTTGGCAAATCATTTTCCTCTAAAAAACATTCTGAGTGGGTTCAAAACAAGTGGTATTTTCCCATTAGATGAAAACAAATTTGGAGATCATGACTTTCTATGTTCTTATGTTACGGACCGACCTGTCCCATATGCTGTGGGGATTCCATCTACTTCTGAACTACAACCTGTCGAAGAATCATAATTCAATCTGAATGTCACTTCGAGATCTGTCTGTTGTTGGTTGATGTAGATGTGTGTCAATTACAACCAAAGGTGAGTTATCAATAAATTCTTTCAGGTTTACTAACACGTTATTGTCTCCGAAGTTTATTTTTCGGAACCCTAGGTACTGATCGTACATGATCCTGTGTATACCATTAGTAATATCAAAATTCTGCAATTCCTGGTACCTTTCTCCATTAATTTTCACAGACACATTTTTGATGTTGCAGCTGTCAAATCTACTAGGATCTTTTGTTTGGGTGTTTGTTCTGTTTGTTTGAAGTGCGATTATAACAAATCTAGGATTGTACACATTTCTGTAAACACTTGTAATATCGAAGCTGAACGATGAACCGAACACCCCTCTTTTGTCGATGCATTGCCATTGAAAGAAGTTGTAGACTAAAGCATCCTTGTCACTCAAATGTTTCAAACCATCAGTTAACTGGATTTTGGAAGTGCTGGTATAATCGACTATGGGGACTCGTAACACAAACGACTCTATCACAATTTTCCCATCGCCAGGATCCGTTGCTGTGGACCCTGCCCCTTTCCAGTGAAACAACGCATCATTATCTTCATTCCTAGTAAATGTGATTTCAAAACCTCCCTTGTACATCGGGTAACGTAGGTGGTCAAAGAACCCTAATCCTAAATGTCCAAGTGTGCCGAGTGCCTCAAACTTCCCACCTCCTGTAAACGATGATGAGAAACCACTACTTGAGAGTGTTTGTTTTTCAGTGTTACTGTAACTAACAATCCCCTTTATAGTGCTGGTGATGCCGGGGATTTCTACTGTGTCGATCAATGTATTGTGTTTCCTCTGCTCTATTCTTGAAAACAAGAAAGCCGCGAAGTTGTCTACCAGTTTGACGGTAGAGTTAGTTTGATAATCAGATCCATCAGATTTTTGCACATACTTTCCTTGAATGTGGTACATTATGCGTGAATCATAAAATGCGTTTCCATGATCCAGTTTGAATGTTGTATTGTTGTTGGGTGCATTGAAGTTGAGCTCTGAAACTGGCATTGCAGTTCTATACTCACTTCTTGCTATACCGCTCGAAAATTCAATATACAGTTTCTCCATCACTGGTTTTACCACTGATCACTGTTCTAATATATCCTCTCTTATATATAGGGTAAAACATATTTGCTTTCATTGCTTTATATATCTGAAGGGTAGATACATCCTGAAGTTCCTAACCCCATACTGAGTTTACGTTTCAACCACATTCCTCCTGTTGTTGCTAGGCCGACCATACGCTCATTCAAGTCAGCATCATATGAGGTAACCCTCTCCCAAGCTTTCTTTTGTAATATTTTGTCCGCCTCCCACCTGTCTTCTGTGTTTTTATGATCCCTATACCATATATCATGCTTCTTACAAGCTTCATAGAGGGGGTTAATTCCCTTATCTCCCCTAGCAAGTCTCTTGTCAAGCTGGGTGCCGGGCCCACAGTAGTTGTACGTATCAAGATTCCAGTTCTTGAGCGCATGTAACTCGAATGGTAACTTGTTAATGATGTCGTTCAAAAGCCCTTTACCTTCTATAACATGTTCAGGCAAAACAGACAAACATCTGACTAGGTACTTCAACCCTTTAGGTGTAGCAATTAGGTCTTCCATTTCATCGTGAAGGAAATCAACCACAGACAGTTTTTCATTATGAAAGTTGTTGTTCCCAGCTTCTTCCTGAGCTTGAATGTAGTGTAACCTGTCAATGAGGTCTTTGAAGTTCTTTATGTACCTATATTCGACCGGACTTTCATTGTAAACCTTTAACCCTGAACCAATTGTTGCCACTTTTCCATTCACCAACTCATCCCAAATAGGTTTTATCATATGTTTCCACTTTAGTCCTTGACTTGATTTGGGACGACTACTTTTGGGATTGTTTCTTTGGAAAAGCGAGTTTGTCCTCACCAATATGTCCTTGTAAGAGTTCCAGTCTTCATCGGTGTACAGATCCTTCTCTACTATATTGTTTTTCGTCAACAATCTCCAAAGACCTTCGGTCCCTTTGTATTTCTTTTGAGAGCTGACTAATATAATGTCATCATAATCAAATGTAATCGGTTCGGAACCGATCATCGGCTGCTCTAGATTTGCATCGTACCAAATACCAAACTGTTTGTCGTTGGATTTTGGAAGGTATCGGGCTCCTAGAGAACCAAGTGTTACTACTCCATGAACTGTTTCATCGATTGCTCTTGAGGTTGTACTTCTGGCTCATCATCGTAATCTACATCCTCAAACGTTCGACGATCTGATGCTTGAGGCTGAAATCTTACCAACTGTTTCATACGGTTTTGACTACGTATCTTTTGTGTTTCCAATTCTCTATGTTGTTGTTCCCTAATGGCTCTGGTGATTGGTTCGTACTTTTTCTCATTTTCACGAACATCTTCTAACTCTTTGAAATGGGTCTGAGCAAACTCACTTTGTAATTTCCGGTTTAACTCATCCAACTTTCTAGCTTTAAAAACAGTGAGCGGTCGATCATGTGTTATTGATATGTTACGATTGGCAGACGTCTCATTAGCATTTGATGATATAGTATTTTTGTTTGAGAAGTTTTTTAATTCATCCTGTTCAGCACGTTTGAACTTTGCAGCCAAGACACTCTGAATTTTTCAAGTCGCCTTGCTTCTTTTGCATCTAGTTTATTCGCCATGTTGTATACTTATAGTAATAGATACAGAGTTATTCTTCAAATCTTTCAAGTCACGTTTACACTGGAACGTCAAATCACGTTTAGAAAACGTCAAATTACGTTTATAGAACGTCAAATTACGTTTAGAGAACGTCAAATTACGTTTAGAGAACGTCAAATTACGTTTAGAGAACGTCAAATTACGTTTAGAGAACGTCAAATCACGTTTGCTGTAACGTTGTACAACGAAGTATTACTCAACACTTAGTTTCCTTTTTAAATTGCACATGTATTTCCTTTTTTGTGGTTTAGCTGTTGTATTAATAGATATGAGTCCATGAGGTGTTTTCCAGCACTCAAAACAGAGAGCCTCAAATTGGTTGAAAGTCATGTCAGAACCTACAAAGTCCTGGAACACTCTCTTTGTATAGTACTTGTTCATTGTAAACAGACACAACAGATTAACATTGTTTCGTATGACCTGCATATCAACCCGACCATAGCTCTGACTCAGGTAGACACAAGAAATCCCTTTATGACGTCCTCTAATGAAATAGTCTTTGATTTTAGTTTGCTCTTCTAGGAAGCAGTCATCGAATACCACAAGTGAGTTTGGTTTGCAGTCATCGATAGAAATGAGATCTTGACAGGACGAATAGAAAAACGCTATGTGTCTTCTAAGGTTTTTTTTCTAATCTACTGTATTGTTCACGCAGATCTACATATGCAGGTTGTTCTATTGAACGACTAAACACGTATAGATTCTTGAACGGAACTCCATCTTTGTTGTAAATGAAATTCAATAACAAGTTTGTTTTACCACTCCCAGACGGCCCTACAATCAGACACCGTAACGGTCTAGGTAAAAATTGGTCTTCGAATTTTTCTCTGCAATACACTTGAATTTCCATAGTATGTTATCTTACATACATTTACAATTTAACAGTTTTCGCATATTCTATGATGACCCCATGCTAGGGTTCGGATATTGTCTTCGAGTACGAAACGCTTGTCGTCCTTTGATGAAAGTACTACTTTATGGTGTTCTACGCTGTAGAGATTGTGTGCTTGACTCCGAATTGTATTCATCGTTTTGTAGTGCTCGATTTTACTAAACAGTCTTTATAGTTGCTAAAGGTAATTTCATTTTCAACTACAGCTTTTTTCACGCCCTTAGACCTCTTTATGAAATGGTTGTCTTCTATATTGCTCGCATACATCTTGGATCGTAGTCCTACAAACTCTCGCATGATTCGACCATTAAGTTCATCTTTCATTTTACCCAGAACTTTTTTGTTTACGTGGGGAAGCCCATATTGGTTGGGGTTGGGGTAGTCACTTGTATCAAATAATCCAATTAAATGTTTCATGTCTTCATAGAAGTTTTTCGTTTTGATTTCATATATCAGGGAATCGGTATCGGTGTGCACCATTTTTATGTTAGATCCATACTTCTCTTTCATTACATTGTAGTGGAAATCATACATCAGTGTCTTTGATATGTCTAGAATACTCATACCTACGTAAATAGGTTTATTTAACAAAAGTTTTTTCTTACTAAAATGTACAGCAACTAGGTTTTCTGTAAAGATGGTTCGACTCTTAAAGTTCGGTTTGCTAACCCATCTTTCCACTAATTTGGATTTAGTACCCAAACGAATGTCCACACGATTTCTCATATTTTTCATAGTTTTTTCCAAAAACTGAGTTGTTCATTAGTTTGAAAAAGTCTTTCTCAAAATCATTTTTCGCCTTTGTACGCTCCATGGTATTCAGATTAATGTACGGTTGAAACCAATTGCTTTGACTGAAACTAGGAACTCTATGAACATGTTTCAGTTTCATACCCAGACTCAAATAAAGCTTTAAATTTTTGTAGTGTACGACATACTTTTCTTTGCTGTAGAGAGTTCTCAGAAGATTTGCCATTTTCGATCCTGGTGGGACTCTACGTTCTGGAGCGAGAGGTAGATCAGAGTGTACGTCGTGTAGTTCTTCAGGATATTCCAAATCAACTTCTAATATGTAGCCTGTGGGTGAATCGTCACTAACTTTCATTACATCGATGTCTGTACTGCTCCACTGAAAGTTTGCATATGGTAGTTTTACAGACATTGCCCACCCATACAGGTTGTTTGCATCCAAGTACATGAGGTAGTTGTTTGGTTTCGATTTTTCGTAGTCTTTCATGTAGGGATTGTTTGCCTTCGCATATCGATGAGAACACTGTGAAATACCACCACGAATACCCTTTTCAACCATGAGTACCATATCGATGTCAGTCAATAGGGACAGTTCGACTTTTGTAATGTTTAGCATTGCGTTCCAAGCCAACCCAGGTGCTGTGAAATACCATGCAGGATCTAATTTGTATGTATTGAGACATACATCACTGAAGTTTTCCATAACATCTGCAAGCAGCAAGACATCGGTTTCGTTATATAGCATTGTATATTCTTTCATGTTCTGAATGTTAAAGGCGGTCCATACATCGCACGCATGTTTGTAATCTTCATTTGTTATGTGTTGTTTATTCAGTCTATTGTAAAATTCTTCTTGACTAGGTAGTGATGTTTCACTATATTTTTCTATACTGACCATGTAGTCGTAAGGATACACTCCTTTTCGTAGCAATAAATTGAGGTCCTTACCATTGTAATATGTTGAGATGTGTTTGAATTGAGATCTAGTCAGATTCTTTGCCAACCTATCGAGACTTTGTGACTTGAATGACTTGAACTTGAATGAATCGATGAATCGTAGTTCAATTCCACCTTCCACACTGACCGTAAAGGAAATGTACCGCTCCTCGTTGTTGGGTATCAATGATATGCGATTTTGGAACTTACCAAACTCTTTAATGAATAGGTGAGTGTCGTAACCTGCTAAATTATGAATGAAAACAGGAATGAACCTAGGTTTTTTGAAATTTATGTTACACTTGTTGTGAGCTGCTCCTCTAAACAAACCCGTCAAATGGTTATGGTTTCTAACACGATCATCACCAAGAAAATTTCCACAAATATGACACGTAGTAGAAGATTCAAACATTTCCTGTTGCTCTTTTGTCATCAACTGCATGGGGACTATTGCTTCACTCTTGTAAAGTTCATTAATCCTTATCGACTCCTCAATCAATGACTTTACAAATACATGTGCAGCATCGTCTCCAAAGTATTTAATCGGTGGTTTGGAAAAGCCGTCCTCTGACACCCCATACATACAGAAGGAAATGGCATTATGTTTCTGATATTTAATAGTGAACGACTGGTGATTACCATTACAATCCACTTTACATGGTTGACATGTTGAAATAGGTGCTAGACAGCATTCAAAGTCTGCGTAATACACAAAGGGCACTCTCATTGAGCAATTGAAATCTTTAAATCTAATTACAGTTCCTGGCTCTGGTAGTTCCAATTTCACAGCATCGTGTGTGTTACAGTCTTCTCTATGCTTGATGAGTAAATCCTCTCTCGTAAAGTGTTGCAAACACCTATTGCATATCCACATCTTATGTCCATTTCGTGAGATCTGTGAACTAACCAAACGGGACATATCTTTGATCCAGCAGTAGTGAGTGTTTGTTTTTTCTCTGATAAACAGTAGATTAACATGTTTTTCCATCTCGTTATCAGTTATTCTCAGCGGGAATATATCGAACTTGTCATCATAAGCATAGACATTAACAGAAATTCCACTACGTCTTTCAAACGTTGCTATATCATCAAGTTTCATGGGGCATTCGCAAGTTGCTAGTGCATGAAGCAGCTCTCGTTTGAAAGGTTCGTAATTGCTGATTCTTTCTGGGTGAACCTTAACTGGATGTAAAGCTGCCAGAATAGACCACATAAAACATTTCTGATCTTCGTTTTTTACATTAATAACAGCCTTTTTGGATTGAATCTGTCTTGGTAGAACCACATAGCTGGATCCGTGAAAAGGAACGTATCGGTTGACTCTGATCTCCAAGTCTTTCACACTTTTTAGTGACCATTGAGAACCGTTTGCCTCAAACTCCTCCATCTCAACCAACATCTTAAGTTTTGCTGAGTTATAATAGTCAGACAGAGACGTTGTCGAGTAAAGAATTTCATTTTTTTGTTTTAAAGTTCATTACTTGAGTCACCTCCACATCGTTTATTATTTTCTTGAATTCAGCATGATAAACCATGTTTACCTTAAGATGTTTTTCTTTTACAGCTTCCTGAAGTTTTTCAACAAAGAGTGGTTTGCATGTCTCAAGAAACATTTTTGGATCTTTGATCCCACGTTTGTTCATAATCACATACGTTTTCAATCTTCCCGTGAATGCCGACTGGACTTCTGATATTTCATCAAGTATTGTCTGTGACTCCTCTGGAGTACGTACCGGAACCAGATGAGGTGTTGAAGGTGATTCTGTTTCAGACAGAAGCTGTATCTCTTCCATGGTAGGGCTAATAGAATGCTCACTATTAATTGTACTAGTCGGTGTCTCACTAATAATCTTTTTCACACCTGTAGGAATCTTTTGTGGTCTAGTCGGTTTTCGGATCATCGCTTCAAGAGCTATGTCGTTTGTATTGACCTTCGGTACTTGTTTGACTTCCCTTGGTCGTTTTGGGTATTTCTTTACCAGCATGTTGATGTCTGGAGTAGGTGCCGGCAGTCTGGGTGTCAGTCTCGTAATGGGTAATATTTCACTCCTATATCGAGGACCTTCATGAAGTGCTGACAAACGGATATGGCGTTTTGATTGTTTGTGACGGTTCCAGTTGGATGACTCTATTGGTGTTTCACAAATCCAACACATTTTAGGAGCTGGTTTGATTTCCATCTTTTTCAGACGTTCGTTATATGTCATACCACGCTGGTTTCTGGCACATTTCTAAGATTTGTGGTGCCGAGCCAGGTTGGAAACCGTTATTTCCTTACTGCATTTTGGACATGGTTTCTTCTGGGGTTTTGTTTGAGCACGTACATCGGTCGGACTAAGCACGTTGTATGTTGGACTCTCTGGGAAATGTAGTGGTGAATTGTATACAGGACTATATGGTATATGCAGTGAATAGTCTGACTTATCCGGAACTTCAAATGGCGGTGGACCAAGTATTGATATAATTTTCGATGAATCGGGGTGTATCCTTTTTACTGGTGGTTCAAACTTTGGAGCGTCAGCTGTAGATGGACCTATTATACTCCTAATTTTGGAATAGAAATCTGGAGTGTCTAACATAGACAAATCAAAATCAGCAATCGTGTTTTGTTCCTCAGGTCTGAGATTTGAATAGGACTCTGGCAACATAGACATATCAAAATCAGCAATCACGTTCTGGAATTGA
The DNA here is from genome assembly GCF_021130785.1 of Homalodisca vitripennis. Lineage (NCBI taxonomy): Eukaryota > Metazoa > Arthropoda > Insecta > Hemiptera > Cicadellidae > Homalodisca > Homalodisca vitripennis. Next base: position 10,475,816 of record NC_060215.1, on the reverse strand, counting down.
TTGTCACTCACAGCCTCAGCGTAGTTTTCCAACATAGACATATCAAAATCCAGAGTTTGTCTGTCTAACGTGGACATGCATTTCTTTGTTTTTTTATGGCGGGACATGCAGGAGTTCCTGACTTCAGCACCACACCTTGAACATACTTGTTTCATCGAAGGAGGTTTTTCATTGAATCCGTTGGAAGAAGCATAAGCTGGTGGATTTGACGCTGACATACACTTCTTTGTTTTTTGGTGGCGGGATAGGTTAGATGCAGTAACCTCTGCTCCACAATTCGGACATTTCTTGACTGGTGATCTTCGAAGACCATCCGTAGCATTGAGAAATGCTGTTTGCTTGCTAGCAGGAGAAAACGCCATTATTATAGAGCTGGCTACTCTCTTATTGTATGGGCGATTGACGATGGAAAAGGATGAGGTATGGATGGGTGAGAATAGGAAGAGGAGTAGGAAGAGGGTGGGTGTGTGGGATGAGTGGAAGGAAGGATGAGAGCATTATTAATACATTTGACTCTGAACTAGAACATAGTTTTTTGTAACTCTTTTTCATAAAACGATCCTATTATTTCCTCACCAGACTGGTCTGCGATTTTGTAGGTAACAGGGCAAGTTTTGTTGACAGCCACAATCCGAAAAATTTCTCTTGTCCAATTTCTGCGGTATTTATTTCCAAATACATCTTTCTTTATAGTAATTCTTACGCGGTCTCCAACCGAAAGTCTGGGTCTGAATACTAGACATCGTCCAGTGTTTGCGTACATGTTTTTTTAAAGTTTGTTCATTGCTTGAATTCACTTCTGATGGGCTCATCTTTATAGTGCTATGAAATTTACTGTTATATTGACGTAGAAGCTTCTGTAAATGTGACACCCATCTAAAAGAGTTTTGAATTTCAAAGTGCACTTTCATTTTTTCATTGAGAGTTCTATGGAAACGCTCTATAATGGCACTTTTTCCCTCATTTTCAGTATGGTATAACTTTATTTGATTTTTGTGTAAAAAGTCTCTAAATTCCTTATTAACAAATTCTCGTCCTTTATCCGTGTGAAGAAGGTTCGGGGGTTTGTGACCAACCAATTTCGCTCTTCTTAATATTTTACCAAACGATTTAGTAACCTCTTGTGAGCTTTTAGTTTTTAATGGTTCTGACCACGCATATTTTGAAAACGTATCAATTACATTAAGTATGTATCTGAATCCATCATTTTCCTTTGAAAACCTAATCATTACAACAAGGTCTGCAGCCCACAAATCATCAATACCCAAAGTTAAAATTTTTCTCTTAGGGAATCGCTTAACCACGGGTTTATGAACCTCTAATGCTCGAAGCAGGATTTCTTTCCGACTTTTCTGCTTCATTAATACTATCCACAATACACTTACAGTATACCAAACTAGTAATTTATAAGGTGCGGTGTTTCGCGCGGCGCGGCGGTGACTGGACAGTGACGAGGCGCGTACCGATTGTTTGTATACTTATAGAAACAACACGCGGTGTCTCACACGGCGCGGTGGTGGTGACGGTTCAGCAGTCGCGCGGCGCGGTGCTGACGAGGCGCGTGCCAATTGCTTGGCGGTGACGGTTCAGCAGTCGCGCGGCGCGGTGATGACGAGGCGCGTGCCGATTGTTTGTATACTTACAGTAACAACGCGTGGTGTCTGCGCGGTGGCGGTGACGGGACAGCGATGACATGCGTGGTGATTCGCGCGGCGTGGTTCTGACCACCCATTCTCACACTCTTAGTCGCTCTCTAACAATTCTGTCCCAGATTCGGTCTCACACGGTTTGTCCCAGAACCGGTCTCAGGTGCTTTGTCCCAGAAACGGCCAAAGTATACTACTCTTGTATAAAAAGAGATATTAAACATACAGATAGGAATAAGTTAATTTTTGAAAACAATCCCATTTGTTTTATAGATTTGGAAAAATTGTGTATAGCTAGTAACAACATAACCTTTAATGATAACTTAAGGGACAATTTAAGTAGGACATATGTTAACCACATGTATCCATCACATGTTGCCAACTAGAAAAAGTAGGCCTACTGTAAAAAAACCCAAAGTTATGTTTCAATTGTAATAGGCCTGGTCACTTGGCAAAAAATTGTTTTAGGAAGCCAAGAAAACACGTTGGTAGGGAGTGTTATTACACACAACACCTAAAAATATCCATCCCCGGTTTCATAAGTCTAAGAATAATAATTTTATAAATAGTAATGCAGTAAGAAAATAAAAACGCTATTTTATGAAAGTCTATGCTAAGGTAATTAAAAATTGGAGTAAATTAAACTATAGAAAACCTAATCTAAGACTAAATGTTAAACAGTGTAACAATATGCCTTTAATTGAAGCTATAGTGGGTAAAAATGTAAAAACAAACTGCTTATTAGACACTGGTGCTACAAGAGATATAATTAGTAAAGAATGTTATGATTAGCCTATTGTTGAATAAAAATGTTTCTAAATTAATGAAGTCAGATGATAGAATGTTTGCTGCAAATAACACTGAAATAAAATGTTTTAGTTACTGTTATGCTAAGATAAAATTTTTTAAATTTTGTTTCAAAGTAAAACTTATTGTATTGGATAATTTAAAGTGGGACATTGTATTAGGAAACCCATTTATAACTAATTGTAAACTAATTTTAGATCTTGATGGAGATTCATGTTATTTTAAATTCAATTGTAATGAGAAAGTAATTATTGTCAGACAACAGCCTTTTGAACATGAATTAAACAACATTGATATAAAAATAGGGTGCACTAGAGCTGAGGCTGAGATACAAAACCTTATAAGGGATTTTCCAAATGTTTTTACTCCAAAATTAGGAGAGGCTCTAGATTTGGAAGTTAAATTAATTCTAAATGACCCCACACCTGTAAATATTAGGCCTTATTTTATGAGCCCTCCCACTGTAAATAAGATGAAAACAATAATACAGGATTGGTTGGACCAAGGAATAATTGAACCCAGTACTTCAGCCTACTCCAGTCCAGCCTTTTTAACCAAAAAGGACAGACTTGTAGTCAATTACCCAGAATTAAATAAAAAGTTACAGAAAATTGATTTTCCCATTGGTGATTTAAATAACTATTATCAACATCTTAGTGGAGCTAAATATTTTTCAGTAATAGATTTAAAAAAGGTTTTTTTACAATGTCCATTATCACCTGATAGTCAAGATCTTACCTCATTTAGTACTATATTTGGTAGATATAAATTTAAATAGACTAATCAAACAGGCTTAACGGGAAACCTAGAGAAAGCAAAGTTTTGTTTTGAGGAAATCTCCTTTTTGGGGAATTTAATAACAAAAAATACAGTTACTATAGATCCCGAGCGAACAAGGAGTATAAGAGAATTTATGCCACCTAAGAACGCCAAACAAGTTTCACAGTTTTTAGGTATAACCAATTTCTTTTATAAATTTATTAAAAATTATGCCGAATTATGTAATCCTTTAAATCGTTTAAGGGCAGTCCGACCTCCATAAGAACATAATGTTAACTTGGGAACCTATATCTCTGTAATGGTTATAGATAGAGTCCTGATTTTTATTTTACTTATTAAATAGCTTATAATCTAGGTCTTATCATGAGGTTTTTAAATTGGAAAAAAAAATTAAAAAAGTTATAATTTTTTTATAATTTATTGTTTTTAACTAACTTTTTTATAAGTAAAAATGTTTACTGTGCCTCATTGACAAGAGATATTTATAAATTCCCATGAGGGGAACTAGGCAATAGTAAGTAGAATACTGTATAAAAATTTGACTGGGGTAGGCCTAGTAGTTTTTGAGTTATAGGGCCCCCAAAGTTAAAAAATAACAAGTTTCGGCAAATCAAGAAAAAGCAAGAAGGTAGCATATTTTGGACTCATACCTTGGTTTAATGATGGCCTGCACTGTAGGAAGGGTTGTCTGGATCCTCTGCTTCTTGATACAGATCCTCCAGCTTCCTTTTGGCTAAAGTCCTTGATTGCCTGATTTTTTTTTCAATGTCGGTAGCCGCTTTATCTGCTTTGCGAATCCGCTGGGTGTCGAGACGTTTTAAAGCTAACCGCATATTCAGTCCTGGTTCTAGCCCAATGTGCTCTAAAACTTTCACTTTGGAGCTGTACCCATCATTGAATGATAGGACTGCCTCATAGACACCTAGCCTAAGAGCACCTAGTGTAACAAAGGTGCGTTTAGGGAGCCGAGCCCAAATGACATTATTCATAGACTCATTAGGATTTGAGATTTTCCTTTGAGACATTTTCTGAGTAGTTCTAGGCTGCACAAAAGATTTAAAAATAGGTCTGATTGCTTTCATTAGAACAGGTGAGAGGTGAAAATGCTGGCTGTGGTCATATTTAGTTTTTTCTTTGGCGGCTTTGTTATACTTACACCATGTGTCTTCGGTGTCTGGGCATAAAATATGTAAAGGCGTATCGTTAGTAGACTGAACATGACAGTACAACGCCCAAACTGCTCGCCTCATGGCTTCCACGCTGTGTGTATTCCTACGGATGGCTAGTCCATAGTATATTTGGATTTGTTGGATCGCCTTCCCTGTTAGCCTACCTTTCCCAGAAAGAGATTTTCCGTCAGAAAAGCTTCAAGCCTTTATTTTTCATGATAAAGTCCCTTATTCTTGTCCCCATCCTCTTCTGGACGTGTGTCCTACACATTCCAACTTCTGAATGGACACATCTGGGCCATATGGTTGCTTCTGCCACAACTGCTGCATAGCCATTGGAGTCACCATCTCCAAGGTACTCCACATAGCGAACACCGTATTTAGTCTCGGATCTTTTGAACATTGCAGTCGCACCTTCAGCTTCCATACCTCCACTGCTACCTACATAATTTGCCTTGCATATTTCTAAGTGTTGGTTGCTTGTTCTCTGAGGGCAGTTACAGTATTTTGACATTGAATAAATATCTATTACTTTACCCGTATCTGCTGAAGTAATTGTGACAACGCCATTTAGCGAGGTGTGGCCTCGCTTTTGCCAGCTTCCGTCAACCGCAACACATAAGTCATTAGAATTTCCATTTTCAATAACTGCTTCTGTCACTGCTCTCTTCATAGAGTTTTCACACACACTTTCTACATGGCTGGACTAAAAAACTGTTCATGTTGATTGAACTTGCTGGGCGGAGCGGGAGGGTTAAATTCATCATGCCGCAAAGAGTTTGGGCAGCAGTATAGCCCTTTCCTATTACACGCAAAGGCCGTATACTAACCTTAGGTTCAAGTCATAGTAGCATTGTGAACTTTTGCTTGGTGCCTCAATAGGCCTAGGCCTAATATCTGTTGCTTTGGGACAGTTGTCAAAAGCTTTTGTCATGCCACAGCTACAGGAGACGGAAATTTGTACTGCGAGCCCTGCTAATGGTTTTCGACTAAATGATAGGTTGCCATGACAAACCCTACACACTGCAACATCTTTCAAAACTGATTCTAGCTGTACAATGTTTACTATGTCATTACTGTAAGGTATCAGTTGAATTTATCATAGCAGGCTAGGTTAGGGCTCAATTTCTCATTGGATGTGGAAACAACTTTGGGTGTTCTAGGCCTATCCTCTTCATTACCTGAAGTTACTACTGTTTTCTTGCTACGAACAACAGTCTTCTTCTTCTTCTTGTAACATAGTTTCTTAGTTCCTACTCTCTTCTTATTACCCATTTTAATCTACATTCAATTACAATAAACTCCTTTACAAATAAAAACAACAGGGAAACTTGCAAATCACAAAACACAGTATTTCAAAACTTCACAATAACCTCCAACATAAAATAATAACAACAGATGACATCTGTCATATGCTGACAGTGTGTGATATCAGCTAAAACCAGACTAAAAGCAAAACAGTACCAACATAACAAAACCAATTAATATCTATTTTATAGATTGTTGTTTACTATAAGGAGTGGTGCTCAAACGCCAAACAACAGTTGCAAGCCTTTATATATATATTTTTTATATAAGGTTAATATTATAGTAATAAGGTATATTATATACCATTTTAAAGAGAAAATTCTAAAGAATATTAATAAATAAAAAAACCAAAATTCCCCAAAAAAAATTTTTTTTCATGTCAGACTGCCCTTAAGAGGGAAAAACGCTAAATTTGTTTGGACAAGTGAATGTCAAGATTCATTTTTAAAGTTAAAAGAAGCTATAATGAATCCTCCTGTACTCCAGTTAGCCGATTTTTCAAAGCAATTTGTAGTAATGACAGATGCTAGTGGAATAGTCGCAGGTGGTTGTTTATTACAGGAAAACGACCAAAATGAATTAATGCCGATAGCCTATTACTCTAGGAAGTTTTACTGATGCCGAATTAAAATATACTATTTATGAAAAAGAAGCTATGAGTGCACTAATTTGCATAGAAAAATTGCATGAGTTTTTAGAAGTTAAAACCTTTAAATTAATTACAGATAACCAAGCTTTATCCTACGTCCTCAATCACAAAAGAAAGGTAGGAAGACTTGCCCGGTGGATCGAGAGGATTTTGAATTTACCATTTGAAGTGGAATTTAAAAGTTCTACCGATAATGCGCTAGCAGACGCCCTGTCGCGTATGTTTAGGCTACAGCCACACTCACCGTTTTTGTCGCTGCGTCAGAATCGCAACGATAGGAGAATCTCTGTTTAGAATGGAGTTAAATGGGAGCCGGCCACACTGGCCGTCCTGCGACGACGGCAGCGATTCGAACGCAACATGTAGCGTTTTTCGGTCGCTGCGACGAAAACGCAGCTTATGTTATCAAATGAAGGTGGCCACACTCGCCGTTCCTGTCGCAACTTGTCCCTCCCCACTCTTCTTACTTCCTATACCATTTCAGTCACCTCACTCTATTTGTGACCTCTTTGACAAGTGTCTTCTTTGTTGTAATAATTCTATTAGTTAAAATGTTTGACACCGAACTATTTATTAACGAGGTGAGCATCCGTCCTCCACTTTGGGATCTTAAATTAAAGGACTACAGTAACCGTGATTTAAAATCTAAGCTATGGATTGAGGTGGCCAGGATAGTGCTTTCGAACTGGGAGCAGATGACTAATGAGGAAAAAAATAAAGAAGGTGAGTAAAATTTTAGTACTTGAAATAATAATGAATTTATTTTCATAAAAACAAGACCATTTACAAAAAATAAGCAATGACTGAAAAACTAACCTAACCACATTTTCCAGTAATTGTGCAAGTAGAGAGAATATTTAACTGCTTAAAAAAATTTACTCCAGTCTTCCGTGAAAAATCGTAATCGCTCCCTGTAGCGTACAAAATAAAATGTAGGACTGTAAGGTTTTACAGAAATTACTATAATTTTAGCACAACAATTACTAAAACTATCAATGTTATGCACACATTACATGAAACTGAACAGCATTGAATATTATAAATAAAAAATAATATAAATATGATGTGTTCATATCTAAGGGAGTTTCAGTTTATAAAGCAGTAATGTACACTTTTATCAAGCTCATTTACAAAACTTTCCTATATTATTAATGGCATACTTAAGAGTAAGTTATTTAAATCATGTCAAATTGCCAAGGAACGCTTCCAGCGGGGGATGTGAAATAATTGGCGAATCTATCGCGGATTGCTTTTGCAGTCAAAGGGGCGCCGCCAGTGCCCAACACGGGTATGTCTTCTAAAGGACAAGACAGGGTGTCTTCAAACTGAAAACCGTCTCTTACACGTACAAAGTTGTGTAAAACACATGCGGCTTGAACAACCTCTACAACAAATTCTGAGTCCAAACAAATAGCACCATGAAAAACTCGCCATTTGTTAGCAAGTAAACCGAAAGTGCATTCAACAAATCGACGAGCTCGTGAAAGCCGATAGTTAAACAATATTTTTTGTGTGGTTACATTTCTTTTAGCATATGGCCTAAGAACATGTTGAGTCATTGAGAAAGCTTCATCTGCTACAATGACGAAAGGCATTGGGGTGTCATCTTCAGAATCAGGCAATCTTTGATCATTTGGTATACTAAGTTTTCCCTTAACTAGCAGATTGTGCAAGGCAGACTGTCTAAAAATATTAGAATCACTATTTTTTTCCGTAACTACCAATATCAATTGCAGTAAAACAATAGTTTGAATCAACCAAAGCAAGCAACACAACAGAAAAAAATTGTTTGTAGTTGAAATACTCCGAGCCACTTCCTTGAGGATTCACTATTCGGATATGTTTTCCGTCCAAGGCTCCTATGCAGTTTGGAAAATTTGCACGAGTATTGAAGCCATTGGCAATTTCTTCCCATTCTTCGGTATTTGGCAGTTTCATAAACTTTTCTTTCATAGTAGCCCATAAAACCGTGCAAGTTTCTCTGATGAGTTTACTTATAGTCGATCTACCAATTCGGTATTCAAACGCGAGAGATCTGAACGTGTTTCCTGTAGCAATAAACCTGAAACAAATAACAAAATCTGTAGATATATATTTTATCTCACAGTAATAAGACACTGTGTTAGTTGTTCAAGTTTATTATTGGGGACTTGAACATAAAACCCAACCCCCCCCCACCTGAAACGAAACAAATCTAACTTTTTGGACTTTTCTGGTTGGTTAATGTAATTTACATTACTAACATGTATCCTTGATAAAGTATATAATTGCATAAACTGTCTTTATTACAGTAAAGGAATTGCAAAAAAAATGGAGATCACTACGAGATTGTTTTGCGAGGGAGATGAAAAACTTGAAATTACCTAGTGGCAGTAGCCAAAAGAAGAAGAAAAAGTATGTGTACTTCGATCAACTGCTGTTCCTCACTGCGAACAACACTGACAGGAGGTAAGAATTAATAAGAAAATATTAGCAAATCTGTTAACCTAACCTAACCTAACCTAACCTAACCTTTTTCAACTTGTTTTTTTTAACAGGTTTAACTTGTTGTAGGTAAAAAATTTGAGAGTTTAACTTTTATCCTGAACTCAATGGTGAAGAGCTATTTTCTTGCAGGACAACCACCAATGTTCCTGATGAGCAACCCGACATTGGAAACGAAAATGCGGCTACTGAAGAAAACAACGAAGATTTGACTGAGGTAGTTGCTTCAGAACCAGCAACACCTAACCAAGTAGCGCCCAACCAAGCAGCGCCTAACCGTATCAACAAAAAATATCGACAGACTCCCTTTGAAATGGCCGTACTTAAACATTTGACAAATGCAAGCAAGCCAACGGATGAAGAAGAAGAAGCTGATAAGCACTTTCTACTATCCTTTTTGCCTATGTTAAAAAACCTTCCTGTTGACAAAAAATTGTGGGTTCGGATGAAATTTACGGAAGTTATGCAGCAAGCCTTGGCAGTAGAACGCTATAACCCTCCCCCTGCATTTTTTGCCCACTCAAGTCACCAGTGGCAGCAGCTACCAAACGTCCCTAATCATCCCCAATATAACTACCCTAATTGGACGGATGCTTCTCCAAGAGAGCGCCAGGCTAACATTCAGTCCCCTACACCCTCTGAATCGCTTAGTAACAATAATTCGGATGTGTTTAGTGTTTTTGAAGAATTGTAATTGGACTGGACACCTTCATTGCAAAAGTGTTAATTATTTTTACTGCATTATTTAAATGTAAGATTACATAACCTCTTGCATTACAAATATTACTTGTTTGATTTGATATTTTGCTATCTCATTTACCTACAACAACAAATACAATTATAATCTATTACAAATAACTATTAAAGTAATGGATTTAAAATTATAATAACATGAAATTTGTTCTGAGGTTAAGTGGTAGAGACGACTGAACTTCGCCTCCTTAAATTTTCCTTTTCCATTTCAATATAAAGTAGGAACGTGGAATAATTGATAACGTTGAAGCATTTAATATATTTTGTCAAATGTTATTATAATATCAGAGTAATTGTCACATTTTGTTACGTACCTCAAAGTTACAGCTAAGCGTTCCTCTGCTGGTATACTCAGACGTAGTCTGGTGTCTTGTTTTGACAGATCATCTCTCACTAGAGCTAATAGTTCATCAAACGATGTGGCACTCATTCGAAAATAAGAGAAGAACTTTTCATTATCATTACGCAAAAAACTCATTAATGTATAAAACTGGCCTTGGCTCAAACGCACTGTGTTCATTGGATGAATACCAAATCTTCTCTTTCTTTTCTTTTTCAAATAAGATCTAACAGCTAACACTAGTAATAAGTCTGCTTCACTTAGAGAAGACATCTTTGCCACTGAGATCTGCGTTTTTGACGGCGAGTGTGGCCCATGTCTGCGATTCTGACGCAACGTCATCGTCGCATGCGATTCTGACGCAGCGACAAAAACGGTGAGTGTGGCCGTAGCCTAAAAGCGAGTCGACGGGAACAGCTGATCCGAGTCTCAGTGACCACCTGAACGTTCCAGACCGGAGTAAAAATAGCTTATCGATTTCCTTCTGCCATTCAGACTCCTCCCGAGGGCAAAAATGTAAACAAACATCTAACGTAAAGCCTAAATTACAGATTAATAATAAGTGTAATAACAAGGATAATTTGTGGTAATAAATGATTTGCCATTACCATTTAAGGACAGAGGTGTGCCAAGTAGCTCCGAGAGCGGAGAAGCCAAACAGCTCCGGCTCCGTTTGCGGAGCTAGCTCTTTAAACAGCTCCAGCTCCGCCGGCAACCGCTCCGGCGCGATGTGCGGCATCAGGTCTGCTCCCTTGTAGATTGGAGTTTATTCTTATTGCTTGGTTTATTGAGTTATACAACAGCAAATACTACCCTACTGTAAACAAATATGCTAAGGTGCTGACAGTTTTAATTTACTACTTACTTTTTTATAATACTA